>NW_010123832.1:22719-45305 GCF_000699245.1 Pterocles gutturalis
GTAGAACAGTCATGGTCTAAGGATACATTCAAAGACCAGAGCACATGTTTCATAAGAGTAGTGCTGAATGCTTATAACACATCTAAACACCTGAAAAACAAACACAGCTCTGCAAACATTATGATTCCCCTGCATTATGAACCATGTATTGTCTGTGACAGGGGATAAAACACCTTTGACGTTAATGAAATAAAAAACAAGGAAAGAGAGTTACTCTGTGTTCTCCAGGGTCTCAAAACTATGTTTCATTCATTAAGGAGTAGAAGACAACACCTGTAGTAATACTGTCTGCACAGGCAGTAATTCTGATTTTTCAAATGTATTTTCCAGTAAGCGAATGCAGTACTGACCTGCTAATCCTGAAGAAGGTTGTTTGCCTCTTTGCTTACTATTCACCATCAAAGCAATGCAGAAACAGGCCAGTCTCAGGAGTAAAGTCCCCAATGCAAATGTCTATAGAGTCTCAAGTGAAGCCAAGAATTCCCTGTGGTGGAAAATTCAAACCACTCGTTGTCATTTGCTTCAGTCAAACTCAGTGTTGAATAAAGAGCTGCAGGGGCAGGCAGAACACAGAATTATGTCAGTTAGACTGAAAGCAAGATTTGGTTTAAAACATGTCCTGGACCACACAGCATAGCTGTTTTTACATGGAAAATGTTGATCATCCTCACAACTCCTGAATTAATTTCTGTTGAGAACTGCGGAAAAATACATAATCAAATTAATTTTTTATTCTTTTTTGGAACAGCATAAAAAGTGTGAAAATTGACTCCTTTGTATTTTTATGTTTGTACTTTTTTGTTTCTTCCCGCTTTGCCCGCACCCAGAGCAGAAATTTTGGAAATAAACCATTTCAGTGTGCTACTGTGAAAAGAATGAGGTGAGACAGTAAACAAACTTCCAGAAAAGACTTTTACCATGTGACAGATTTTTTATTTTAGTCAGACATACAGCACTTGCACGAGAGTGACACATGCTTTTAAAAAATTGTGTCTAATACGAGCATGCAGAGGAAGATAGGTACTGCAATTCATCATGGTGCTCTTCCATTTTATTTTCTTCATAAAGCTAATGGGACTGCTCAGGAGAATTGAGGCTGCAAGTTCAGACATGAAAAAGATGAGGGGTTTTTTTCACGGGGGGATGGGGAAGGCAAGATTTCCACCAATACTTCTAATTGCACAAAGAATGGGGAAAAAAAAAAAAAGTCAGAAGGAAAAGGAGAAATATATAATTTCTGAAGAAGAAAGCTGACATGAATTTAAAGAAAATTACTGATTATGATTTACTGATTTATTGATGTAGTCCATAAATTATCCTATTCCAAAATGTAAGGCATTTGAATCAAAAGGCTTATTTTTAAAAAATCCTAAGCCATTAAAGTTGTTAAAATGTGACCCAAAATGTGTACAGTTCTTACATAAGAACAAAACTCAATTGTTTCAGGATTTTTACATTTTGCAGTGTATTCTAAAAGTGTCTTCCTTCTTCTCTCTCATAACCTCTTTTTTTTCCAGCAGTCCTCAATCCATTACTTTTTCAGTTCTAATTCTATCCTGTTACATTCCCTTTCTTTTTTCATTTCATTGTTCTGTCTACTACCTTGATTATCTCCTGACTAAATTTACATCCACATTCCCCCTTTGACCTTCATCAAAAACATAGTAGCAAAACCTGCATAAAATTTTATTTTATTACTTTAGTGGAACTGTTTTGCTCCTTGACAGCATGAAGTACTGCAGTTTTGGACCCATCTATTCAGAACAATGTTATGAGATGGGCCACGGTTCTATTGATTCACCTAATGCTAACGTCAGTTACCAGTCAGAAACAAGCTGGGTTCCAAGCGTTACTTCCAGGTGCGTGTCCTAGGTGTGTACTTAGGTAAACTTAGGCAGTAAGGCAGCAATTGGTGTCTAAGTATCCTGTGAATTTAGCCATACATCTTCTACTTAAGCATACAATTTAACAGAGTGAGACCAGTTACTCACATGTTGCTAAAACTGATAAGAGGAAAAAATATGAACAAAATAGCATTGTCACTGAATGTAACAATTTATAAGGGGTAAATATGTTGCTAAATTAGTTGCTTATAAAGTCAAACTCTGCTCAGGCCTCAGGATGAGACTGCAATAGAAATAATAAAAATGCTGTTCTTCACAAATGGCATGTCTCTGTTCTCACTCTTTACTCAATGTATTTTTCTACAGCAAATGCACAAAATATTTTTCTCTGAATTATTTTATCACTTTCAAGAGGTATCCTACTTTTGGAAAAAAAAAGAGAAATTCTATATTGCAGAATTGGCAATATTATTAAATCTCAGTAATGCCATCTATGTAATACTTCCTGATGACAGATTCAACTGGAAATGAATAATCAAATATTGACACATATAGCTATATATTCAGTTAATGCAGATTTCCGTAACTGCTATTTTCTTTTATTTGGTGTCAAAAAGCCCTGTTTAAAAATTCTTGAACAAGCAGTGGTATTCAAGATTGTCTTTACCTGTCCACATGCCTCTAAGGATGCAAATGTGTTTGATTGAATTCAGTGTGTGGTATGACTGAAAAGTCCAATGTGCCCGTGTATAGACCTTCAATATCTTTCTTTCTCATATAGCACTCAATATTTTTGTCCTAACACCCTCACTAAACACACTTGCTACCAGTCTATAGTCTGGGATAAGTTGGACTGGGTATAGAAAAAGATTCCTTGTACAAGACTCAGTTTGGAACTAACATACTTCCTATGTTTTGTATGAATGAAGGAAAAGAAATAACCTTAGCTATCTGAACTGAACTAAGCTTTACATTTCTTCTTTATGTTTACAGTGCCAAATTGCTGTGAGATTCCTTTGTAGCGACAGCATTGAATTCGCATGGGATCTCTAATGTAGGGATGTAAGAGCTGCAAACGATTGCAAACAGAGAATGGGGGAAATACAAGAAAGCTTCAGATCATTACACCTACAAATTAACAAATTAATAAGCAACCATGCAATAAAATAAGCACATCAGCTTTACATTGCTCTCTGAATCTGCCTGATGTCCTTGGTTTCTTTGTTCAGTATCCTCATCTATACAACCTGTACAAGTGCACAACTTCTACACCTTACTGGTAGTTTGTCTGGCAAGACACATATGCTATACCTACTAAGGTAATAATCAGATTAGATACATATACCGGAGAAAAAGATACAGGAGGCAAAATATAGTCTTTTATGTCATCTTCTTAACCCAATGGATTAACAGCTGCTATTTAAATATTTTTTATCAGCCATATGGTACACTACACTTCTGGAATTGTAGCCGTAAACTGGTAAGTTAAGGAAGCTCTTCACATTTTGTTAACTTTCAAGATCTATTAGGTAAACATTACATCTCAAGCCACAGCTTCTAAAATCCTGTTTGGGAAATTATAAAAATTAATTTTCAACAGAAATTTTGGTATAAATTTTCAGAAATGGAGTTTCAGTTGTGATTCCAACTACCAAGAGTGTATCAGCTGAGAAAACTTGCTAAAATTTTGCTCTAAAATGTGCAGAAAATTACTAAGAAACATTAAAACAAATTATGCATAAAACGGAGTTTAATGTAATATTTTAATAATACATTAATGAAAATTGGGGAGAAAATTGAAAACATATGACCCAATATGAAGAAGTAAGAACTTGGATGGCAATAACTGTTTAAGAGGTTCAGACTAAACATACATTTATCATTTGAAATGTGAGAGGGCCAAAATGCCTTCAGGCAGTTAGAAGTAAGCTTAGGACTCAAACAGGGACAATTTGTTGGAAACTGCACTTTCAGAGTTTATCACATGTGTATACACATGCACACAGAGATACACTTTTTTTTTTTTTTTAATCTAAAGCTATTTCTCAAGAAACTTGCAAAACCACATACAAAAATAACTAACTATTGGGTAAGGGGCATAATTTAACTTTCATCTCCTGTCAAGTGCCTAGCTATCTATTACGGATAGGTGGAATGCAAATTTAATTAAAAAGACTGCAGCTCTGGGAATTATAATTTCTTCTATCTCATAAGTGTGCTTCAGATCAGAATAAAATCTCACTATGGACAGAATATGTATGTAAAAGTTGATTGTTTTAAAAAGTCACATAAAAGTCCTTTCTTACAAGGCATATATTTATGGTTTTATTCTCAGATTTATTGTCGAGATTTTTTTTGTTCAAACAAAGAGCTCTGTAAACACATAGCTTGACTCAAAAAATTTTGGGCCAATCTAAATTTCAGCTTGACTAAATACATTTTAAGCTCAAAGGCATATTTTTATATAATTTAGTGTCCAGAAACTTTCACTATAATTATTATTTTAGTAACTGGGACAATGTTTTCAGTGAAGTGTTCCTAAGGGGGATTTTTTTCATTTAGTCAGTGTGTCTAGATTCTATGCATTAATCACTTTTAAGGACAGACAAATCAGCTTCAAATAAATGGCTGAAAGCATAAATGGGAGATTAAAGTCTTCAAAATGTCTTTAAGACTTTACTAGTGCTTTGAGTAATGCAGTCATATAAAATATTTTTAATAAATAAAAACCATTTCCTTAATCCAGAGTTTCTTTATTTTAATCGTGACTTCCAAATTAAATTAGGCTGATAACACACTACTCTCTTCAAATCAGGCTGTCATCTTCCCTCAAACTTGGGTACCCATTAATTAATTTCAACACACTGAATTTTTTTGGCAAAGATCTAGAACTCTCAGAGGCTCTATATGCTAAAATAACCTTGTGCAACCTATAGCTAAGGAAAAATTTCTGTTTACCATTATTTATTATAATACGTGTTCTAATTTCTATTCTAAAAAGACGTGAACACAACTACTTATTGCTATCCTTGCATTTGGAAAAATAAACACTTTTTACTGTTTTTTGGTTGTACAAACATGATATAGAATGAAATTTAAATTAATTTTATGTCTCCTAAGGATATCCTTGCTTTATTTTAGAGGAAATTTAACTAATCTTTATCGTATTTCATCAGTTCCAGTCTTTAAAAAAATGGCAAAAATATTTCTTTGATCTTTCTAGAACAAAAATCTTTTTTATAAATATTGTAATTTTCAGCAGTTTAACTAGCATAAATTTGAATTATTGACACAATAGGCAAAAAAAATTTGATGTAAACTAACCAAAACCAAATCTATGCAACTTCCCTTTCTGCAGTACTAGCTCTTACTGTTAGAGTAAGAAAATAAACAAAATTTAATTGAAGTAAAAGCAAAACTGACATGAAAGTTAAAAAAGTGATAGAGGTCTTTCTTTTAATTATCCTCTTATTCTTCTACTGCCTTATTTTGGTTCAATATTTTCTCTGCTTGAGTATCTTTTTTTTCAAAATAAGAGCAGCTATATAAAAATTAAGAACACAGAGAGTTCGTAGAAAGAGCAATGTCCTTCAGTACCAAATAATGGAAGATTTTTCTTCTGTTTTGCTGGTTTTAAGCCAGTGTCGCTTTGAAGTACTTTTTAATATACCTGATTTACATTGGTGTGAGTTAGATATTACCATGTGGGGTCAGTGTACTCAAAACAGTATAAAACAAGAGTAAAGTCAGGAAAATCTAGTCTGTTGACAGACATAAGGCAATGGCATGTTCATGTTACTACACTAGTTAAAATTTTGCTTGACACAGCATTGATTTTCATGACTAAACTGAAATGTGAATTTTATTCTGCTGTTTAAGAAATGGACACATGATCTGACAGGCCCCTGAGAATGTTCTCTCTAAAATTTCTGACAGTCGCTGACGACCTCTCCAAACAGACTGGTGGTCCCAGTTCTTGTCGGATGGATTATTCATAGAATTGAAACCCAAAAAGAGAATCTAAAACAGTTCCAAGTTGGGTCCCATTGGAGTGTGTTTTTTAGAAGGAACATGCAGGCTCAAATATCTCTGCCTTCAAAGACTGTTTTTCTGGATGTCAAGAGTTAGTCTGTGGAAACAACACCCCTTTTACAGAAAGAATCTGAAGCTTTATTGGTCAGAGCTCTTTACAAACTGGACAAGTAAATTTAAAAAAAAAAAAATTGCTTTCATTCACAAATACTATTGTGGGGTTTTTTCAGAGGTTAGGATCCTGATTTTTAGCATGACCTTTACTGGTCAGAGGCTTCACTCAAGTGTGTCAAATTGTGAGTGTGTCTGGGCTGTCTGGTTCAAACAACACACTTAAAAAAAGTTATTTTTCTGAACAGTTTCTCAGAGAAAACACGCAAGACCTATTAGATAACTGTTCACCATGCTTCACTGAAGAGAAAAAAAAAATTAGAAGTGTGGCCTTCAAGTAATCATATTTGGCAGGAATTATATCAAACCTTAATATGCTAATTACATAGACATAAATTTGGGGTTGAACTTTTTAGCTATTAAATGGAAGCAGAAACCTATGCTGATGTTTACTGTTATTTATTTTAATCTTTCTTAATTTAAATTTAGAATTTAAATTTTGCCCAAATATTTTTTAAAAACATTCAAACAAGTATCACTATGTAAACATCAAGCATGAAGTAGTTTCATATCTAGATAAGTCATTAATTTAAATTAGCCCAAAAAGCACATGAAATCACTGTCGATTCTAATGGGCCCCAGTTTGGCAAGATACTAAATTTAAACACTATTAGACTATGTGAAATGATCCAAGACAGACGAATTTCATGATTATTCAGCGGAAGCAGTCCAGTAGTTGTTAATTGCTATCAGGGGACATAGAGACCATGCCTCTCAAATGGGCAAGCTCTCTTGGGGAGAAATACTGCTAGCATAAGGCCTTTTATGCACACACACTGATTAAATGAAGCAATTAATCAAGTGCTCACATGTGAATTACCATGTGCCCAGAGTTAGGGGGAGCATTCAGCTAGAGCAGCAAACTGAGAAGGCAACTGCAAGTTAGAAAAAGAGCCATGGCAGGTATCAGAGCCTTCCACCACTGGGAGAACTTATTTCCTCTGTCATATCCTTTTGCTCTGCTGACCAAAGGCAAAGCTAATGAGCCTGCTACTCTCTGTATTACATGCAAATAAGCAGCAAATAAGTACTCCTCTTTGAGTGGGTTCATGGCAATAATCATCATGTCATTGATAATTACTCAGTTACTGAGTCAGAAATAAACTCCTGAAGCTGTCTTTGAACATGTATGCACTTCTGAAAAACTATTCTTCAACCCTAGCCCATTCGCTTATCTTGACCAATAGATTTAGCTCCAAAACAGGTTTTTTTTCACATTTTGCCTTCACTCACGAGAGCTTCTGAAAAAATTAATCCTCAATCTGTCCAAATTCTATTTGCATGCCAAAACTTCTCTCTGAATCACTCCTTTTTAAATCTATCTCCCAGCTTCTCTTTCCTCCTGCAACGTTTTTGCATCCATTGCAGGCACATATTAATGGCTGCTTATGAATATCAAAAAGTGATTGTCCATATTCTTGGTCAGTGAAGATTATACAGAGGTTGGGGCCAAACCCTTGGTTAATGTAATTTTCTGCACATAAATTATGAATTAAAAAAAAAAATAAAATGCCACAGACCTAGCTAAAAAGGTTTTTTACATTACAGCACTTGATATTACAATATCAGATAGCCAAATCCCCAAACACCTAAAATTGATAAAGCTCCACTTCATCTAGGCTGTGGTTTTTTTTCTTATTTTAGAAGGCTAAATCAGCATATCACAATTCTGATAGTTATCAGCCTTTAAATTGACATTCAATCTGATCCACAAACAACTAACATGTATTTGTTCATATTCCAGCAAAATACATTGATTTAACGTCTAGTACTGATATTTACCTTCCTACTATGCTTATATGGAACAAATCTTACGTCCTCTCAGATTTTATTTTAAGGGTTGAAAGCCAAGATACGTTAGTAGTACATTTCTGCACCTATTAATGATTAAATCCCTCTACTTTGAAAACAAGAGGACCAAAACAATACTTGAAAATTACAAGTAAGGTCTCTATACTGGTTTGTGGATTTCCTTTTCTCTCCTAGATGTATATAGTAAACACACCCTTGGGTTGTATCATTTTGGAAACTTATAGCCATCATGTGATTGACTGCTGCACCTTAGCTGACCAGTTCCTAGCTTACTGCAGAAATGCTTGTTATTAATCCCCTAGTGTATGACCTTCCATGCTGTGCTATTGAATTTCATCCCATTTCTATTACTTGAGCCTTCAGGGTCATCCAATATACCCCTTGGCTATTTGACTCAACTAACGATCCCAGAAAAATATTTCCTTCATATTTTTCTCCTGTTCCCATTTCTGTGACTTCTTCCTTCCTGCCCAGCAGTTCCTGACTCAAACACTTACCTTTTAGCAAGGTCCAGCACTTCTAATTCAGGTCAGTTTTTACAACAGAAAATTCCTAGAATACGTACAGATACCTCACACACATTTAGGTCTCAATATTCTCGCCTATTTTTACTGGGGGAAAAAAATGAAGAAAATATTCATGTTTCTATAGTAAGTTACATGAGAATGAGTTTTTTCTTCTTCTCAAAGAAACAGAATTTGAGAAACAGAAGACAAGGTATTAGAGAGTGGCAATCCATGTGTCAGTATTAGTTGAAATATACTCACTGATTATAGCTAATACTAGCTATAGTATTAGCAGTATTTTTTATTGAAGAGCAAAAAGATTTAATATGAGTTTTGCACTGGGAAATGAAGGTCATAATTACAAGACATGAACAGATCAAGTCTTACTTCAGCTTTATTTATCTGTCAGGAAACTGTAACAGTAAAATAGTTATGATTATTGCATTTCTTTGACCAACTCAAACTCAGGTAGGTAAATACTTATGCATAAAATTTTCCTAATTCCAAAAACATAGCATTTTCTTAGTTTGACCTTGTTTAAATATTCCTGATTAAGGAATACTTATGCAATTAAATATTTGGTAATAATCTATGTTATACTACCCTAAAAAGCTCCTAGGCAGCTAGGTCCTCCTCCAACCTACGGACATTTCCTTTTTTTTTTTTTTTTCTCCTTCTGAAGAGACAGGCTTGTGAAGTTTTAATAACACTACAAACCAGCTAATCTTCAGTATGAGAAACTGTGACTAGTCCATGATAAAACAGTGAATTTATACCAGCCTTCTACATTATTTAATTTCTTATCTATTATTAGCAATGATCCTGCAGGTATCCAAAACATTCCAGCTAATATAAGACAATGAGAAATGTCTACAATCATAGAATCATAGAATCATTTAGGTTGGAAAAGACCTTTAAGGTCACTGAGTCCAAATGTTAACCCAGCACTGCCAAGTCCATCACTAAACCATGTCTCTAAGTGCCACATCTATACATCTTTTAAATACCTTCATAGATGATGACTCCACCACTTCTCTGGGCAGTCTATTTCAGTGCTTGACAACCCCTTCAGTGAAGAAACTTTTCCAATCTAAGCCTCCCCTGGTGCAACTTGAGACCATTTCCTCTTGTCCTATCACTTGTTACTCGGCAAAAGAGACTGACACCCACCTGGCTACAACCTCCTTTTGGGTAGTTGTAGAGGCCGATAAGGTCTCCCCTCAGCCTCCTGTTCTCCAGGCTAAATAACCCCAGTTCCCTTAGCCGCTCTACAGAAGTCTTGTGCTCTAGACCCTTCACCAGCTTCACTGCTCTTCTTTGAACACCTCATCATCACCTCAATGTCCTTCTTGTGGTGAGGGGCCCAAAACGGAACACAGTTTTCAAGGTGCAGCCTCACCAGTGCCGAGTATGAAGGGACAATCACTTCCCTAGTCCTGCTGGCCACAAGCAGCATACAAATATTTATTCCCTGGAGTGCTTAGCACACCATTACAATATTTAATGAGCAATCAGCTTAAATGAAGTTAATGATACAGATTGCAGCAAAACTGTCATGATTAAAGCCCAGTTAAAGACAATAAGACACAGAGGCGTCAATTCAGCTCTGTGTCAAAGCACTCCATATTTAACATTAATTCCTTCACTGCATTAAATAAACTAGAATAGCAATAGTGTCTAGCGGTCCTGATCTCATGTCAAAACTTATTGTTCTATAAATAAATATAATGAGAAAACAGTTGCTCTTCTAGAAAGCTTAAAGTTGCTACTGTTTTCTCTTCTGAGTAGAGATACCTTAATGTTTTTGAAGCCATCTACATTCATAACTCATCCTAAATTTAATATTTTTCTAACAAAAAAAGAAGGAAATAGAAAGTCTATCTTTACTGAGAAGATGTGCAAGCATAATAGTCCCAGATCTATTTTAAGCTTTTTGTCTGTTTCAGTTCAGATTAAGTTTCTTCCTCAAAGTCAAACAACTTTGCCTCGCCTTCATGCTGTGTTTTAAAATCATAAGCATGCTTAACCCAGCAAACATATTCTAAATTTTAAAGTGTGACACCTGTTAGTTTATGTGAGCTCCTCCTAAATCTAGCAGAAGCTACGTTGTCTAGGACTTGTTTCTATATCTCTTAAGGGTTGTCTCAAAGTAGACTATTAATCCACTAAAGTTCCATCTTCTGAACAAATGTGGGCGTGCAAATCTGGTTATGTGGGATGTAGCTTACAAATTTGCATATTTTTTCCTCGCTCTCTACCCCACTTTATCTTATCTCTTTTTCTTTCTTTCTCTCTCTCTCAGAAATAAAAAATCTGCATGTCTTCTTATTTTTCTCATTCAAGAAACTACCATTTCCAAGAAGGATTACATATTTCGTATTTAGTATGAATGCCATTTACTACAGTGTACCTGTAAAATCTAGCTAAGGAAAAAAATCATCTACTATATATTGGGGAAAAGACCCACATAAGTTGTCTATCTAACCCAAGTTCACATGCAGCAGATATGAAAAAGAGGTATAGTTTAATCTAATGTTAAGAGTTAGGAATTCCTTATCTCACTAAGCTAACATATACTTACACTGTTTGCAGCTTATAGTTTAATATGTGTATATACATATATATATAAAAATTAAAAAATACTTTCAGCCACAATGCTAAAACTCTGATATCTAACATGACTTTACATACAAAATGAATTTGGGGAATACATTATCTAAAAGGAAGACTGGTTTTGATTGTTTCTGGAACAACTGAAAATTCCACAGATCCTTAAAATGCACCTTTCACCAAATAGGTGAAAATACACTAAAGCAATTAATTCAGTCTAGAAATAGCAATTATGCTCAATTATTATCTCAAATTCAACATAAAGATTTGACTTATTAAATATGGGGTTTTTTGACATAACAGGAACACTGTATGCTTTTGAGTTTAATGAAGAAACCAAGGCTGCCACTATGGCATTTTGTTATGGGACACAGTTGTCTATTACATATTCTGCCATATCCTGTCATGATTCAGATTTTCACTGTGATAAGACAGAAAGCTTTTTTTTTTTTTTTTTTTTTTTTTTTAAGATTAGTAACTAACAAGGCATAATTTGAGTATGCTACAAGTCACGAGTGGAAAAAATCCATTATATTAGAAAGTCCATTTTTGTTTTTCATAAGTTCATCTCACAGTTCTCCTACATAAATTGTATTTATCTAGAAGTTGTGACTTCTCATGTCCCAAATGCACTTGCTAAGTTTTTTTGTTTTCTTTTTGACTTTTATTTAAAGTAGTTAAAAATATTAATGTACTAGTACAAAGGAGTAAAGAAGACTATAACCATAATTATAATTACTTAAGCATAAAAAGACTAGGCACAGCTGGGTGACATTGCTGTCCCAGAGAACAGCTTAGTCAATGAACTGAAAAGAAATTCTTCCCCCCAGGTGCTTTGGAAGATGTCATGATCTCTCCAACATGATGAAGCTAACAGGCTTACGGAGATCAAAGAAAAAGCCAGTTACGAGGTTAAAAAGTACAGCCATCACAGTTTGAACTTTTAATCTTGAAGAAGTTACAATGATATTCTCTCCTCATGGCTGCCATAGGGACATTTGAATGCAGGCTTCTTATTGTCCAAGTTAAGCTAGTGAAGAAAACCTTAAGGTCACTTGATAACAAGAGGAACCATTTTGCAAGCTGAGTAATCCAGCATTCAATGCCTTCTGATGCTAGTCTCTGAGACTGTAAGTTTTAGAGATCTAAGTATTCCAGCAGAAAGCTTTCCACCACAGAGAGAAGGGTGACTCTTGCTCATTCTTCTGGATCACTACTAAGTGTCGAATATTACAATGCTACCACACCTAATCTCAGGTACATACAAGGCATTTATCGAAGATGTCAGGGTGAAATTCCACCTGCTTATCATGACATAGATGAAACCACAGATGAAATTCAGTCTTATTTAACAGATACTTTCTGTCCCTTCCTGGGCAGTTTTTCCTCCAGGCAGGGAAACTGTTTTGAATGGACCTAACTGCTGAGCCCAGAGACACATTTATCAGTTTATTTCCATGTTCACATGGGTACAGTTCATGAACTATGTCTTACAGAAACAGTAGCATGTAAGGTCAGGCTTTCTCCACAAAGAAACTCATGTCAAAGTGACAAGAGCTCTGGGAAGTCAGGTCTTATTGAACCTTTTATTTTTGCTTTAAGTGTTACTTCAAATATCAGAAAGATATCAGGCACCACTAACATTGTCCTGTAATTGAATGATACTAATCATGATCACATTCTGATGAAGCACTGTATTTTCCAGGTCATCTGTTTTGACAGTTTCTTCCAGTATTAACATGGAGCAAGACAGTACTGAAAATGAACAAAAAATAAAATCATATTTGATACACACAGGTTCCTTTGTTACACCATTAACCTACAATATGAAGCTAAAGGGCAGTTCATAATTACCTTTAGACAAGGTCTTCATAATGGCTTGTGTTATGAAAGTTTCACTGAAAGGTTTATATTCATGCAATATGTAGTAATGTAAAGAAGTTTATGTAAAACACAGCAGAAGCCTGGCTTTGTTGTGTCTTGGAAAAAGATGAATATACCCAGTATAAATCAAGAGTCTTACACTGGTGATAAATCAACTGTTAGAAAGATAGAGTTAGTTGCAGGAAAATGGAAGATTAGCAGTGAATGAATGTAGTAGCTGCTGGAAGAGTAATAAACTAGAAAAGAGTTGAAGAAAAAACACATACATGAAGTCACACAACTGTGTTGTCACTTATCTTTATGCTTGCAAGCTAAGATAGACATAAAAGTTGGTATTCTGTTTACCAGAGCATAGCCTTGTGCAAATCACTTAAGCACTGTTATTTCCCTGAAATAAAACATGTCAGACAACTACCTAGAATAGCAAATGACTTTTGACCATGATTCTGCTTTTCAAAATCAAGCTGCGTATGCGAGAGGCCAACCACCAACACTGGTCAGAGTCAGCTTTTCATTCTTCAAAAATGTTACACCCATGCTGCATAAGAATTTGCCTACAGAGATCTGTATGCTAATCATTTCCAGACTGCATTGTTGCAACCCACAATTCTTGGAGCTGAAACAGAACAGTATCCCAGTTCTTTGACATATCAATGGTATACTGCTCTGCTCTCCTCTGTTAGCATGCAACAAACTGGCTAGCTGTGGGATCCAGGGTAAGTATCACTCTTCCTTCCCAAATCTTCAAGGTAGACGAGATTTCCCTAGAAATTACTGATGAAGAAATCCAGAAGGAGGCTTCCAAGATCAAGAAATTAAATTCTTCAGTAAAAGAAATAATGCAGGGCCACGTGCCAGGCTTGATATATACAGAGATATGCATTGCCTTCCTCCTCTAAATAATGGGGCCAACAAGGTTTTCATGAAGTACCTAGAAAATTTCACTTTCCTGGGGTGAGGCACTGGAGGCATTGGAGGCACTGCACTTTTTGTTTCCTTTAAAACACCAAAGCATTTCTCACCAAGATTTGTATCTGTTTTTCATTAAATGTATTCTCACCAACCTCAAAGGACAGTTTTCATCTTTTATCTATGCTTTCTCTTCTGGCATGTTTTTTGAAGGACAAATCTGCAGCACATACATAAATATTTCCATTATTTGAAATTAATGTTACAGATACTTTCTTCTAAAACATATGATTTATATGACTTGTCTAATTTAATGCCCATAAAGAAGAGATTAATTCAGTGAAAAATAAAAATTACAATTCCTTAGAGATAATGAAGCCCTAGAACAACTATGTGAAAACTGTAGATATGAAAGTAATCTGTCTTCATGCCAACCTGCCCAAACTTCTTCTCAGTCTTTCCTATACTTTGCTTTTGAATTCTCCTCCTTATCAAATGTCCAACTTTTTTGCTCTGCTCTTGCTCCCTCCTTCTAATTTGTATCATCAGACCTGTTTTACCTTCTGATGAAATGCTATTCCAGGACTATATGCACCAAAACAAACAAGTTAGTTCATTCTAAGATCTTTCCCGTGCTCCTTTTTGTGATAGTTCCTCTAGGAGTTATATTTTTGGCTTTCCTTTAATTATTGGACACCTGGGGAAAATATAATCAAATGAAAACATTTTAAACTGTGTATTTTCCACTTTCCTTGGATTTTCCAAAGCATCCTTGTTTTCCCTTGCTGGATGACCACTAAGAACCATATTTGCAGTATCTACAGTATGCCTCCAGCATTTTTAGTAGTCACTGAGACACAGGATATAGATAACTGTATCTACAGATACTACCTGCACATATATATATATACACACACATTGATATTATATGTATTATAATACAAGGTTATTTGTTAAAATTACAACATAATTTCCCTACTTGATACAATACATGTTTCTTCACAGCATAAATTGATGTACATGAAAAATTTACAATGCAGTCATGATAACCTGGAAAGCAAGAGCAAATGTTGCACTAACTGGCACAACCTTGTTGAATTTTAATAATAACCATATAATACTGTAGAAGTAGATCCTGTGTATTTACGAAATTTAGTACAATCCCTCCATATTATGGACAATACAGCAACATTTAAGACTTTGTTACATAGAACCATATATTTACTTTTAACCTGGTTTATTTTTTCTTTTGCCCCTTTTTTTAAAAAAAAAAAAAAGTTACATATATATATTTTTGCAGTCAAGTCTCTTCTGATCCAAACCTTCCCAAGGGAAATATAGCTAAAACATACCCTTTGTGAGCTTTTTTCTATTGGCTGCTAAAAGCAGCATATTTTACAGAAGTGACCTTCTAAGTTTTATTAGCAATCCTCATGTGGCTGCCAATATCTGTATGTTTATATGTATGTAAGATTAATGTGCTATGAATTCTAGTACTCCTCATGAAAATAACTGGTTTATGTAGTATTTGAATCATTTCACACAAGGATTTACTCACAAAATCTGAAGTCTATATTATATAAACGCTCTAAAATTCTCAGCTTTCAAGCTGGTTTGTTAAATAAATTTGAAAATAAGAACACTTAATAAAAAGCAGGCTACTTGTCTCAGCAGAATATTTTTTTTTTCAAACTATGTGAGGTCTGATTATTGCAGATCATTTCTGAAGCCTGCATTCAATACAGGGTACTGTTCTGGAATACATAACACAAAAAAACCAAGTACTTTTAAAGTGTATCTATTTACGAAACTTTGATATAAATATATAATTAGAAATGACTTTATAATATACATTTTAAAGTTGAATTTTTTTTCTTCCTTCTCAGCACAAGTTTGCCACCATATTTAGGTGTTCCTGATGCATATTTTCTCTTACTTTTTAGTAATTTCTATCTCAAAGCTCTTTCTGGCCCCCAGCTCTATGCACACATATCTCAAATTCCCAACTGAAAAATGGTGCCAATCCCAGTGCTCAGAAGTGCACTTACTTTTGAAGTATACTGATTTCAATAAAAGTTTTATTTGAAATATTAATTATGACATGTCACAATGTCATATTATGACAAATTACACAGTATAAGAAAGTAAATCAACTAATAAGGAGCAGTCCTATGTGATAAATATAATTTAAACTAAAACAAAAAATATGTTTAAGTGGTTTGCTGGGTTGAGACCTAAATACATCTCCACTGAATTCAATAGCCGTGAGCACTTTTAGGACTAGAGGAGGGAAAAGAAGGACATTAAATTTGATTTATTTGACTTTTATATTTTCCCAATACCATTTCTATATTACTTCCTATGTAGTTCAATTTATGCGAAAGAAGTTTTGTGCCACTTTAAAGTAGAGGGCACAGAAAAAATTAGACTAGCAAATTCATTTGAGGGTAATTTTTTAACAATGTGAGCTCAGACAGAGTTTGCCCAATTTTCCTCAAGCTTTGAAGAACCATTTTTTCTGTAGTTTCATGGTATATCTGTCAATTTGGAAGCCAAGATAAATTCATTTTCCCACTCAAAAGCTATAAAGAAACTAAAACTACAGTTAATAACTGAATTTAATTTCCTCTACCTAATTTAATGACTACACATATCCCAAAGAAAATAGGAATATAAAGTCATATATCTAGTGTTTTATTATTACTTATGTTTTGCGTGCATATACAAACACACACATTCACTCCCACATAAAAAGGTAGTTGAAAAGTATTTTTATTTAAAAAAAACACTTAAAATTGGGTGGTTTCTTTATCTAATCCAAACCATACCAGAAAAAATTTTTAGCAATAAAGCCTATATAATTAACAAGAAATATAGTATAGTATATTCATTCAATTAATAAAATAGAACATAGACAGTATTCTGACAATACCAAGACAGAAAACTTCATGTCCTTTATTTATGTCCTACACTCTAGTACATGTACTCAGAGGCACTGTGTGTGAAGTGGTGAAATCGCTTTTCTGACAAGGAATAAAGTCTGTTGTTGCCTCTTTTTTGAAAATACTATTACACAAATTAACAAATTTGTGTAATAGAGTAAGAGAGAATACAAAATTGTGCATGAGGATCACTGCTTCTCTAAGACACCTCCAGGATGCTGAGGCAATTTTTGTAAAAGCAAGGACAGTGAAAGTATGTTCTTCTTTGGTCAAAATATCTATGCCTTCCACTGAGAACTGGATACACTTCAGATCCTTTCCACATATTATTGTTTAATTCAAAATAGAGTTTGTTCAGATATAGCTTCTTAAGACATTACTTTATGTTCTGTTGAGCTAAAGTTTAACTAGCCAAACTAAAACTACAATTATCTTGCTGATTTTTAAGAGAGTATGTACACAGACAAAAACTTCAACAGAGTAAAATGCCTGCTTATCTAAAAAGTGGTTAAAATTAAATCTTTCATGCAGAAAAATGCAAGTCACTTTGTAAATAATTCAGATAAATGGAAATATGATGCTATTGACCTCAGGTTTTGTTAATTTTTTTTTTCATTGCTATTATCTTTAAGTACTTTAAGTAGGTATGTATTTGGGGCCTTTCTAGAACTGTCAAGATGATTTACTGTGTCAAATTACACCAGGACCATTCCTGAAATGATCTCTCAGTTTCATAATTGCTTGTAAAAGACTGCAATAATTTCACTTTTTCTATAGCCAATTTTTCTGTTTATCAAATATTTCTTGTTTTATTCCATTTGCTAGAATATCACAACAACAAAGGATTTTTAGGAAAGGCTATTCTTTATGGTTTCTTTGGGGGAAAAAAGTGAAAATGAAACAAAGTTACTATAAACAAAATATTTTTGATGCATTTCTATAAATTCAGGAGGTGAGACAAGATTATAACCCTTAATGCTTTGATAGCTAAGGAACAGACCAATAAGACTATGCACAGCCAGTCCTTTCTTTTTTTTTTCTAATTTAACTCAAGCAATTTAATTCACATTTTATTCTGTTAATAATTTATTTCAGGGCTGATTTCTCCCAAGAAAAAATTAAAAATGTCTAAAAAGTTTAAAAAGCTAAGAATAAAGATGTAGAAAGTTTCTTCTCCATGGATGCTGAAACAAATCTGACAGTAACAAGTACATCGTGTGAAACAAGCAGATTGTTGCCATTAGCTTTCATGACAACCAAATTTTTATGATTTTAAGTCCCTCTCTCACTTTGTCATTCTCACAAGGCAGCAGAAGATTGGCAAAAATGAATCTGCTAGAGTAAAGGATAGCATAAGGGGAGGGGGAGGGGGGTGAGGAAGTGCAAGACTAGCTAAATGGAGGTAGGTGGAATTTCTCTGTTGCAGAAAGAATTCATTACATAACTGCTTAATGGAAGATGGATAAATAAGTAATGCTTTAAAAAAAAAAATCATCCCACTTCTTTATCTTATGATTCGAAGATATGTAATCGCACAACTTCTGCAAAAGGGTATACTGGGGCTTCCAAGCCTGTGACACTACCCTAGAAAGTGTTAAAAACAGGCTAATGCTTCTACTTTCTGTGCAATTCCCTAGCCAGTAGAACATTTTATATAAAAAGTGCATTTAAGAAAATGGAGTGTTGTTGACAGTTATCTGCAGAAGTGGATTCTTTTAATCAAATTAAAAGAAATGTCTGCCTGGAGTCCTAAGTCAGATGAAAGACTTCAGAGAGCACTTCAGAACTAACCGAGTATTGACTAGATGTACGTGGCTCGCTCTTACAGTGAAGAGTTTTTCTAAACTTATTTGAAGGTACCTAACTCTCCCAATTTCACCAAATGGGGGATCTTTAGTACCTGTGTCAGGGCTCTATTTAGAAAACTAGACAGAGAAAGCTAAGTCCAGCAGCACTTCTTTTTTTGTTCAGCTACAATCTCTAATCTCAGTAACACAGGCATGTGCGTTAAATGCACAGTCCTTCCATTCCCACCCCAGCCTCTGGGAGTCTCAATTAGTTATTTGCTCTCTGAACAAGGGTCTATGTTGTATGAAATGCTTGCATTGTATCAGCTATGCAGAACAAGAAAAAAAACAGTGAGGCCAAACATTTCAAACAACTTGACAAGGAAAAACCAGCAAATGTTATCCAAGGCAACAGAGTATGGTTTTTTGGAGACTTTGTATTTTTTCCCTCTGAGTGAAACAAAAATAGATGTCCACCTTTTCAGTCTGTCAAAGTGAATAATTTTTTCTTGTTGGACAAATACAGCAAAGACTAAGTATATTCTGTTCCACCACTCTTTAATGTTCAAGCTCAGACTTTGTTTGAGGCGCAGCACAAATGAATTCCTAAGAGCAACTGAACCACTAACACTAAGATGTAGTTTAGATCATCCAGTTAATTACTCAAAACAAAAAAGCTAGTTGTTCAGCCTTTCCTTCCTTGTATATCAAACTGTACCCGAGAACACAGATGATAATGTGAGTAAGATTTAGCTGTTGCTACATACTGACGAATACATTGGCAGGCTGCTGTTGAAGTCCATAAAGCTGTGATTACTGCCGCTGTAAGGATAGAAATGTGGTTCTGAATATTTGCAGTGATAATATTTCTCTCCATCTTTTCTAACATTTAATTCTCACATATGAAAAAGAGATATTACCAATTTTTTACTTGCATGACTGATCACTGCATTTCAGTAAACCATTATATACTTTGCCTAATCATGATTTTAACGAATAGCCAAGCTTTGCCTCTTTCTGTTCTGGGGAACTTTTTCAATAGCTCAGTTCTGAAGATCTTAAGTGTGTGAAGGATTGATTTTTATATCTAGTAAATGTCTTAAAGATTATGCTTACAACTCAACCTAAATTCCTCCTTTAATTAATACATTCCATCTGCAAATTATTCTTCCAATTTGTGATTACATTGCTTGCCTCTGATCTTGAACACATAGGGTTTACATTTGCCTTGAGGAAAGGATCTATCAGACAAGTGCTCTAAAAAGAAAAGTTAACAAATACTACATGAATGAGTCACATATGATTCCTCGCATTTTGAAAGCAGTGGGACATACTGTTGCAAACAAAGGATGGCAGTGAGCTGGAAATGGACTGATCTACTGCAAACTTGATGCATTTTCCCAAATGGAAATGCATTTAAGAGCAGACAATGAGAACAGCTGCCTGGAAAGTAGTCAAAACGCAAAGAGAAAGACTGGAAGGATGCAAAAGAATGATAGACACTAAGTGATTGCCAAAATCTGGAGAATCATGTTTTCAGGAGAAGCCAGAGGCAGCATGTGTCAGAAAAAATATATCTCTGAAATAACTCACTGAAGTTATTAGGACGTTATGCAGCAGTGGCTGCACAGATGGAAGACAAAAAATGTTGACAAAAGACATACAAGAGGGTTAACCTTAATGAATGAACTTATGGAGAACAAACTGACTTTCAAATTTTTTTTCACTTACTCTCTTGCATCTTAATCCTGCCCATATAGTCTGGGAATATCAACAATAAGATATTTAATTATGTATTTTAATCTCTTTCTTCTCCGTGGCAAAAAAAGAAAAATAATCTGAAAATAAAAAAAAAATAAGCAGATCAGTGGTAATGAAGTAATTCAACCCATGTTGTTCTTTTTTTTGTTGTTCTCATAAATTAATCAATAAAAACCTCCTGTCAATTAACTGCCTCCCTACAGAACTCAAAAAGACCAATTACATACCTAGCACTATTTTTTCATAGGTTTATTCTAACAGTGCACTTCTGGAAGAGTTTATAATTTCGTAGACTTACATGAAAGACTTTTTTAAAATGAGAAATACAAAATACAAAGTCTTTACTGAGGAAGAGTTATCTGTATACAAGAATTTTTACTTGACAAAATAGCTTCTAGTAAAATTAATTTGAATTGATTTCTTCCCTATTCCTGTCCCCTACTTTTTCCTTCTCTTTCTGGTTGACCATATTTTCAGGCACCACATTCTACAAAACAATTGTAAAAACGCCCTCTCTTCCATGCTACAAATACCTAATCACGTCATTTGTCCCTTTTACATATTCTGCATTCATTTCTCTATTGTAATTTTAACTAATGTTAGCATGTGTATATATATATATATGGTCCAGTTCTCAGTCAGCCTAAATCAGACTATCTACATTGACCAGAGCAAAGGATCAGTGTCTTAACAGCCCGCAGAACAATTCCCACACACTCCGTTAAAACTGTACATCCGCTAAATGGTATGCACCACAGAGAGTAAACAGACCTGTGCCTGGAAGAGAGGCTTCAAGTCATGTCTGGGACATACCACTTCTCTGTGGATTTTTAAGCTGTTCAGTGTTCCCCTGTTGACCATTGTTGCATATAGACTGCATTACAGAAAATATTCAGAAGGTAAGTCCCTTGCTCACATATTTGGGTGCCCTTGTCCTTCTGACTTCTCTGGTTTTCTGGGCAGGAGTTCAAAAATATTTGTAAAGGCAGTGCTGGCAAGAGCTTTTACAGGTATAGCACAGCTACCGCTGCCCTGGAAAAAAAATGGAATGAAACAGAAAGTGATAAACCAGGACAAGCCCTTGAAAATAAACTTTCTTCTGCTCCTCACCATAACTCTGTTTCCTTTTAAGTTCTTTATTAGTAGAACTAATAAGTAGTAAAGAACTGTAAATACCCACCTAATGCCTCAATAGTAAGTCTACCTTACCTCTTCTTTGGACAGATGTTAGAATCCAGAATTTGCTGCAGAATGCTTCAGGCAGATGCTCAGTCAGACTGCATGCTGTCATCCCAGAACTACTTTTTCTGAGATATGTCTGGCTAATATTCAGCATATGTCAAAATAAAGTTATAATCTCCACTTCAAATTAATACCCTTATACCATATCAGTCTTCATGAGTGTTCTTTTCATTAACTGAAGTAATCCTAATTGCTTCAGACTGTGTCCAAACTCAATTTGACATATGATATGTTGCTCTATTTTTTTTTTTCCACACAGCTCTTTAAATGTAAATCATGAGTAGTTTCTGAATATCAGGAACAGTTTGGAAATCTGACTGTCTTGTTATATAGAGTATGTTGTTTCAGTAATAGTGATACTACCTGGCAATTCAAAATATAGTGATACAGCTTGTATCTCCACCAAAAATAGTACAATAGTCAAGGCATTTTAGGGGATAGCCGTGGTTACAGACACCAATACTAGCAATTCCGAAAAGCAGCAGACGTTAAAAATGAATCTAACTTATTTAATAATTTGAAGCTGTTTATTTAAGATCAACATTTTAAATAAGTAGAATCATACAATCATAGAATAGCTAGGGTTGGAAAGGACCTTAAAGATCATCAAGTTCCAACCCCCATGCCATGGGCAGGGACACCCTCCACTAGACCAGGTTGCTCAAAGCCTCATCCAGCCTGACCTTGAATGCCTCCAGGGATGGGGCATCCACAACTTCCCTGGGCAACCTGTTCCAGTGCCTCACCACCCTCACAGTGAAAAATTTCTTCCTAATGCCTAGTCTAAATCTACCCTCTTTCAGCTTATACCCATTACCCCTTGTCCTCTCACAACACTCCCTGATAAAGAGTGCCTCCCCATCTGTCCTGTAGGCCCCCTTTAAGTACTGGAAGGCGGCTCTTAAGTCTCCTCAGAGTCTTCTTTTCTCCAGGCTGAACAACCCCAACTCTTTCAGCCTGTCCTCACAGGTGAGGTGTTCCAGCCCTCTGATTAATTTCGTGGCTCTCCTCTGGACTCTCTCCAATAGATTCCTCTCCTCTGTCTCCAATAGATTCGGGTCTTTTTTATGTTGGGGGCCCACATCT
>NW_010123833.1:0-11412 GCF_000699245.1 Pterocles gutturalis
TCACATCTTCTGCTTTTTTTTTTTTTTTTGTTTCCCCATTGCATGCCTCTAAACCTTCTGCTATTTCAGGTTTTTAACATCTCTTTAGGGGGTTCATGTAACCCACTTTTCTACTGTTGCATGTTACGTTCCAGTCATTCCCAGCTTCATGAAGCTCTCCTTTGAGTTCATATTTATCAGTTGAAATAATCTTCACAATTTTTGTAAAATTTTTATTTTCTGATTGTAAATAATTTTTGGTTTTGTTTGAAAAGGGGAAGAAAATTTCAGAAAACAAATTAGTTTCAAAGGAACAATCCTTTTTAAAAGAGAAACGTTTAAAAGTAAAAGTCTACGTTTTATTGATTGTGGGTGCACAACACATCAATGTCAGCCCTTCCAATCCTTTATTTTTTAACAGGTTATGCTATATTCACATTGGAGTGAATACTGCTCACATTAACTCTTCTTATCTTCAGAGCCATGGTTTTAAAATGAAGGAAACAAAAAACCCAACTTGTTATTTGATATACAAAATAATGCAAAAGACTGGCAAAAGCATTGATACGGAAGACAAATTGTTAAACAGGTTGCCCAGAGAAGCTGTGGATGCCCCATCCCTGGAGGGGTTCAAGGCCAGGCTGGATGAGGCTTTGAGCAACCTGGGCTGGTGGGAGGTGTCCCTGCCCATGGCAGGGGGTTGGAACTAGATGGTCTTTAAGGTCCCTTCCAACCTGATGTGCCTGATTAGTCTTATTCCACAAGGAAAATATAATTTTGGGCATTCCCACTGGTTTATCTGGAGTTGCACAGTTGCAGAGCCAACTGGTTGGTGTCGACAGGAAATCTTGTCATGTGTTATTGCCACGACCTGCACTTGTGGAGCTCCCAGGTCACTGATCCTCCCCTGCATTAGGTGCTCTGCAAACGGACAAACCAACTGCCTTCATCCCAAAGAGCCGAGTGTGTCAGCTGGGCTGAAACCTCTCTTCTTCTGCTGAGTTTGCTGTGGGCATCCATGTGAGCTGGATGGGGCTGTAGTTTCACTCCCATTACCTTCTTCTCTCCTTCTACTACCTTCAGGACTCAAGACAAGACCTGTAAGTCTTAAGAAGAAACCCAGCACTCCTGGTCCAGCACTCTCTTGGTGGTGGCAGCAGTGACACTATTCTGTGAGGAGCACTCATCCAGACTTCTGCCATGGACCACAGTAGGGTTCACTGTGTCAAGATCTAGGTCTTTTAAACTCACTCCCCTGTTCATTCTCTTTATTTAGATGACTCTTCTCTCCAAGCCCAGTCCTGACTTTACAGCAGATGTAGGGATGTGTGTGTTTGTGGGAGCACAGGTCATTCTGGGGTTTGCTCAGAACTTATGGCATGGACTCAGTAATAAAACAACTCTTCTTCTCAGACAGTGGTGCCCCTTAGTTAGCCAAAACAATTCTAAAATATATTCTGCCCTCCGCACCCCAGCTTCCCTTCAGAAGGAGGGCAGCTTCCCTCCAAAGCAGAAGCACACCACAATTTTCTTATTTGTCTTCTCTTTTTTCAGACTTGTTTAAGTCCTTAGGAGCCGGTCTTGCCCATTTAGCCACAGAATGCGTGTGCGTGCGTGCGTGTGTGTGCTTCCAGTGAAAAGAAGGGAAAAAACCCACAGGTTTGAGTTTGTACAATGTTTGCCCCTTTTCCCAGCAGGGATGGGTTTTGAGAGCCAGGAGACAAAAAGCATGGCCTCAACAAGCTGAATTTAAAAAAGAACATCATTTTCATTATGTAGTCAATCTCAATTACAAGCAAATGTTTTCTCTGTTGAGACTTTTCTCTTTTCAGAGCATTATGCAAGCCTCTTTTGTGGGTTGAGAGAAAGGATCAGTGGTCAATAGGGAGCAGAGTGTTGTGTACAGTGGATTTTTGTATCCTTTAGTCTACTACATAATGCGTTTTGTCAGGAGAACAGCCCAACATCCTGAGCAGATTTGCTGAATTAAAGAGCACAGCAGGGATAGGAAACTTGTTGCTAGGTGACTGACAACTGCTGCATGTCAGTATCTCTGCGCCGGAGGTTACTCTTCCCTTTTCTTCCACCACTCAGTCTTGCCTTTTAATCTGCATCTATAATTAACTCTCTTAATACCATGCAGCCATTTCTTCCCCTTTTGCTTCAGATGGCTGTCTTGCCATTATTTCATTTCGAACGGAGAGGAAAAAAACTATTTAATGTTTGTGCTTCGCTTGGCGGGGAGAAGTTGGGAGTTTCACGCGGCGCAATGTCTCATGGCTGCGCTGCGATGAGATGGCTCTTAAAAGGCATTTCGGGAGATATATGCTCTTTGTTCGTCTTAATGCTCAGTGAAACATTGCTGTGTTTACTGTTCTTTCTAAAGCCTGCTTGTTTCAGTTCAACTTAATTGAAACGCGATTGCTTTTAACTGTTTCGGTTTGGTGACCTTCCAAGCTCTTTCACTTGTGTATTTTTGCAAAATAGATTTTCTTTGTATGAGGCTCTTTCTTCAATGACTGGAAATCCAGGGCTGCGTTTTGGCTTAGATTTGTGGTGGCAGAAGTAAATCAAACAACAACGTTCACCCTGCTTATTTTTACTGTTATTTTTCAGGCGTAGGCCAACCGTCAGTCACATTTCTGAAGCCCTGTGTTGTTCCGAGGATGGATCGACACTCAAAAATTACATCCCTAATTTACACCCATCAGTCACTCTGGAAATGTCTTTATTTTCATTTTAGTTTTTATTCCAAAAGCTGATCCAAAATACATGGTATTTAACAAATGTCCTAATTGCAGGAATGTAATTATTTGCTTGAATTTTTAATTAGAAAATTACAAAAAAAATATATGTCATCCTTTATTCTGGGTTGTCTTTCCAATAGTATGCTTTTTTTCTGCATTATATGTGCATGTATTTTGGGGAAGCTGAATTCAGAAGTTCAAACAAGTTAAAACAACAATAAAAGGTCTTTTTTTTTTCTTACAGGTTTGTAATAACGCTGCAATCATGGAAAGCATGTCCCTTAGACACTCTTTATACCGAAAAACAGACAGCAATTTCAGAAGAATAGCCAAGGAGATGTGAGAAATGCTGGTGGTGAAAATAGGTGGCAGTCATTGCTTCTAGGGGACTGTCCCCTGTTTGCTCAGTAGACTGGGGAACTGGGATAATTTAAAGGAAAAAAAAAATCCCAAAGACCGTTAAGTAGCTGTTTCAAAAAACGCTTTCCCCACTGGTGCAAAAGGCTTTATTGAAACCAGGAGCTGTCAATTTTATCACTCTCTATCAGCTCCTGTGGAACAGGTCCACCGAGGGCAGATTGGTCGCCAGGAGCAGGTCGCAGGATGAACGCTGTCTTATTTGTGTCCATGATCTCAGACTTCAAGTTTGGAACCCAGCAATGTGAGTGGAGGGACTTTCCCCCATAACCAGGGTGTTGTTTCTCCTTCCAAGGGCAAAACCCTGTCTGGGGAAACCCAGCTCCACGATGGAGGAGAAGGAGAAAGGAAAATTTGCAAACTCAAGTGTTTGGAGGAGCAGCACATGCAGTAATGGGGAGGGCCAGGAGAGGGCAAGCGGTGAGAAGACACCAGCATGGGGGTGTGTTGGCATCCAAACCTAGAGATATGGGGTATGAGAAAACCCACGGGGGCTGGTCGAGAAGCACCCAGCACCCATAAATGACCAACCTGTTCAACCCAAAGACAGTACAAATCTAGTTGCACTCTTATTAGCTTCTTGGGAGCCAGAAAAAGGAGATAAAAACCTTATCACGTAAGGCAGAAGTCTGGGATTGAACTGCAGCAATTTCACGCTTTTTTGTCTACGAGGAAGCCGGCACCGGTGTTGAATAAAGCAGTTATACCTTAGGCTCTTCAAACTGCTCTGAGTCCAGAGTTTGCTCTTCAGCCTTTTGGGTGTGCTGGGACAGACTGACAAATGTGGGGCAGGCTTGGGTGGGCTGTGTGGTCTGAAGGGTGCAGGGTGTTGTGGTTACATGGTTTTGTTAGAGTGATGTTCAGTGTGTCCTGATTTCTTCACAGCGGTATGTCGCCCACATTTATGCTGACATATTTTGCAGTGAATTTTGGCCAAGTAGGGCAAACCCTGATCCTTTTGTGTGATGATGTGGATCAAGTTCTGGTCTCTACTCGTGTAAATTGCCTCTTTGAAACCACCTGGAGAAGGCAAGTTGGGTTTACACTACTACTGGGGGGATTTAATATGAGTTCAAGGGGTTGCATTAGTTAGTCTGCGTTGTAATCTTCATAATCATTGATAGATATTGAAAATTTGATGATTAAATTATATGCTATCAATGACAGGGTCAAGTTGGTGGCAGTCCCCCAGCCTCAGGCTCACGCTCTAAGCACAGAAGCAGGTTCTTGTCTTTCTCTCCCTGACTTGCAAGGGTGATGGACACACAAGTGTTATGGCAAAGTAGATGAAAGTGGGAGCTTCCTGCTAAGTAACTAAAAGGCTGCAATTTTCCTGAGTGCAAGCTCTAACCCCAGAGAAAGCAATGGCAGCGTCACACAACCTATTCGTGTTTGCCATCACCAACTCCTGCAGAACTGCATTGCTGCAGGAAAACAAGCTCTCCAGCAGGAAAAGCTAGCACAGACCACCTCTGTTCTCATCTGACACCTTTTCTCCCCCACATCACTGGCTTCCACGCTCCCTCTTAGTTTTTTCAGTTTTTAATATTGCAGATCCAGCTCTTGCCACAATCTGCCACTCCAGCTGTGGATGAGCCCCTTGCAGACTCTGAACCCCAGGCATGAATGGGAGAAGGGACGATGGCAGGAAACGGTGGGAGAGAAGGGGACAGGGTGGGCAAGAGAAGAAGATGGCAGACAGAGGTAGCTCTAAGCAATTGCCTTGGTCCCTCATCCAACACTGACCAGTTTCTGGACACAAGATCTCCACCATATGGGGCTGTTTTACCTACACATACAATCTGTGACCCTACTGGCTGTACCTGTGTCGTCCTTGCGAGACCAATGCATTGTATGGGGCAGGAAGATGATGAGAGAAATGGGAGACAAGTTTCCAGTGTCTAGTGCCTGGAAGAGATTCCAGGCTTCTTCAGGAGAGAAGTTCTTGCCACACAATGCCATGCCTGTGAGTACAAGGACACGAAGAAGGCCAGTAAGACAGACTATGCCATTAGCTACCCTAAGGTGACCCTGCTTGTTTGCTCCCTTCCCGGAGACGATGAGATTAAGGCCCTTCTTCCAGTGAAGGGAACAAATCCCTAATTCATATCTGTCCTGGTTTCAGCTGGGACAGAGTTAACTTTCTTCATAGTGGCTAGTGTGAGGCTGTGTTTTGGATTTGTCCTGAGAAGAAGGCTGGTAACATGCTGATGTTTATAGTTGCTGCCACGACAGTCAAGGACTTTTAATCTTCTCACGCTGTGCCCATGTCTGCAGGGGCAGGAGAAGCTGGGAGGGAGCACAGCCCCCATTACTAGCCCAGGATTCGACCTTAGGTTTAGGATTGAGACCCCAATTGGCCAATGGTCTATTCCATACCATGCACATCATGTCCAGGATATAGATGAGGATCTGTCCAGAAGTCCTTCCCTCCCCTTGCACTCTTGCACTCGGTGTTGTGTAACTCTCTCAGTCAGCTTTCAGACACTTGGGCTTTTATCTCTTTTCCAGGAGTGCAGTTTCAGGACTCTCTCTGCTCTCGGGTCATTAGCCAGGAATGGGCTGAGCCTTGGTCATCAGGTGGTGAGCAGTTGCACTATGTATCACTCATTTGTATATTTATACATTATTATTACTATGAGCATTATTATTTTCTATTTTATTGTAGTTTAGTTATTAAATTGTTCTTATTGTAGCAGGACAATATCCCACCTCTTACTTTTCCTACTTTGCCATGTGATGGATCTTCTGCTTGAGTGTATCCTGGTTTGTGCAGCATTGGGGACAAATCACTTGTTGTTGGCATGGATTTGTTTTCTTACCTGGAAAAAAAAACCTGTGAAACACCAGGACACCTCCATAAAAAATCTGAGACAGAAGGTTAGGTGCTGCGTGAGGAATATGACTGAGCATCAGTCATCACACCCGCTTTGCAAATAACACACAGGCACCAGCCAGGGCTTGGAACAGACTCCTGGGGACTCCTTTGATAGGTAACACATAGGAAATACTGTTTATAAAAGAGCATGTTACCCACCCATTGCTGAAAAAGTCAGGAATCCTAAGGGAGGGGAAGAAGCATGGAGTCACTGGGCTGGAACAAGCAACCCCTCAGCATGGGGAAGCCCTGCTCAGGGCTCTCCAGCCAGTTGCTCTTCCTCAGTGCAGCTTTTTTTCACAGTTAAGAGAATAAAGCTAGAGTTAGACATGTAAACTGGAGAATACAGTGTGTGTTTTGTATCCTGAACTATCCTTGACCCACTAAAAGAAGAAGCAGCTCTGCATCTCAGGGATTCTTTCCTGACTCGTCTTGATCTCCCTTATTAATAAATTTATGGACTCTGCGATGACTCGGCCAGACTGTATTCTTGTCTAAATTTAGCAGTCAATTTGGTTTATTGCTTCAGGGCTGCACTGCAGAAAAATCAACAAAAAAGCATCCCTTTTTTTTAATCACTGCAGTTGAAAGTGCATTTGTTTGAAAAATGGATCTGAGCTTGGAAATAACAGCAATTAATTATTTATTAAGCACACAT
The DNA here is from genome assembly GCF_000699245.1 of Pterocles gutturalis. Classification (NCBI taxonomy): domain Eukaryota; kingdom Metazoa; phylum Chordata; class Aves; order Pterocliformes; family Pteroclidae; genus Pterocles; species Pterocles gutturalis. The sequence goes on from NW_010123833.1 coordinate 6,680, forward strand.
TGGGGACAGGGTTTAGAAAAAAAAATCACATGGCACATCTTTTCCTCGGAGTCACTCATTTCTCCTTTGCTTTTTGTCTGTGTTTTGCACTGGGTCTTCCAGCACCATTCCCTAGACCCAAACGATGCTACAGGACACCGTGGGGAAGAAATGGATGTCTCTGAGATGGCACAAGGGAAAGAGGTGACAGACTGATGCCACAACTTCTTAGGGGCAGGTTTCTGCCATTTCAGAAGCCTATAAAGCATCTCCCATATTTTAATCTGCTCTGCTGAGAAATAAAATTAAATCCCTGCAGTGAAATCAATAGGACCAAGTAAAACTTATCTGGAGCCATCTGCTGCCTAGTTAGAGCACAAAGAGAGACAGTTTCCCAAATTACTCTTTCAATGGAAAATGAGTAGCAGGTTTTATAACAGAATTTCGTCCTGTGGGAAACCAATCAGAAATGCTTTTGTATCCAAACTTAGTCCCAGGCTGCATCTCTCATAATCTCTTACTGAGGCTCCAGCAACTGTGAAAGAGTCTGCTGCTTTATTTGGTTGAAATAAAAAATCCAGTGGGAATCGGGTTAAGATCTCCTCTTTTTGCCCCAGTTATCAGTCATTTGAAGAGTTGTTGGTTCAGTGTCTTATTTTAACTCCTTTTCAAGGCTCAAGTGTGTTGGAGTGATGAAAACCCTTGCCGCGTCTTCACTGCGGTCTCTGGTCCCTCCTTTTCCACCCACTTAGACCCAGACTCACCGGTCAGGGACTGGGCAGCACTTCTGTGGTGGTGGCACGTGGGTGCTGGGGTAGAGCCAGGGTGCTGGGCACATAGAGCAGGAGCATCAACGAGGGTGAGCCATGGAGTGAGCACCGGTCGCACACACGAGGATGTCCAGTGCTTAAGCTGGGACAACATCTTCTGGCTTCAACTTTTGCGCCCAAGTGACTGCTCCAAGACACACACACACAAAAAAAAAAAAAGTTCAAAAAGAGCAGCTCAGGCTGCTTTGGCCAATTTTTCTAGTGCTTTATTAGAATCTAATGAAGAAAAAGGGCAAAGACAATTTAATTCTTCTAAGTTCTGCCCAAAAAGCTCTGTTGTTTTGGCTGGTGAGACATTGGTGAATGCTCTGTTGAGCTTAAGGTTTTCTTACACTTTATTTCAAAACAGGTAAAAATGACACAAATGTAGAAAATTGTCAAAACTGGAATTTCCATTCACCTTTTCCCCATTTGAAAATGAAATCCTTTGGAAATGTAACCAAACTCATGTTTGTTTATGGAGCAGGGAGCTCCGACGCTGTTAAATTAGTTGTGACATTTTAATGTAATTAGACAACATTAGTGTCAGATAAGATTCATTAACGGGCCTTGATCTTTGGTGGTTGTTCGAAATTGATTTTTGCACTGGAAATCCATGTGGGATGAAAAAAAAAAAATTTCATAAATTCACCTTTCTGCTAAAATGCTCAGCTAATTGACATAAGTACATTAATGAGAGCAACACACTAATAGGATTATATTAATATCCCCCCTGCATCGGTTAGGGACCCAGCAGCAATGGTCGTTAATTATTGCTTTACAGTAATCCTCGGTAGCTTTTGCAAGAGTTGGATTGTCCTTCTTTGAGAAGATCTTTCTGCTTTGTTATTTTTCCCAGGTTTGGGGCTTTGCTGTTGTTTATACCAATGTAATCCCACTGGCCAAAACTTCAAGCCGGTCTAAGATTAGTCTCCTAAATCTATACTTTGATATCTCTCCAAAATACAGTCGGATTTTCTCCTCTCAGAACAACTGCAATTCAAAGGCAACAGGAGAAACATCTATACAGGATGCTTCTGAGGCCAGAGTGTAACCCTGCATTTGGAGGGGATTTGCAAGAGCAGGAAAGATATGGGTTCAATTCTCACTAACAGACAATTTTTCTCCAAGTTTTTCTCCTACTTTTTCACGTCCAAGCTGAAAATTTTGGCTAAAGATTTCATCAGAATTACTCCCAATTTTTACTAACAGCTTTATATCTTTTGCCTTGACTGTGTTACAGAAAAAAAAAAAAAAAAAAAAAAAAATGGTCGTATTCTACTGAGTTTTAGATACAGGCCAAAAGTGATAAAATAGTTCTGGTATTTTGGAACTGACTTGGTTTTGTAATGTTAAAACCAACAGTGATATTTAATCATAAACAACACAGGTTTAGTGATACAATTTTTGTTTGTCGTCTCATTCTGTTTCATTTTTACCCCAAACAGTGCAAAATATAGCAGCTCAGTGTCCATTAGCACACTGGGCTGTGCACAATTCAGTCTGAACCTGATGCACGACAAAACCATCTAATGCTGAAGTCCAGGAGCGCAAGCAGAAGTACAACGAGCTGAGATGAGAAGGTTGTTTCTCAGTAAATATTTTGAAAGCAAATATTTCAAAATACTCTCTTATTATGAGCTTGGGAGACTGGTGTCAATGAAGGGAAATGTCTGCAGCTGGTAGGAGGCACCTTTGCACGAGCAAGTACAAACAAGCGGCTTCCCAAACAAAGAGGAGCCATTGATACAGGGATAACCCTCTCCAAGGAGGCAGGAAAAATGGGTGCCTTTGCCCCAGACAAAAAGAGGGAGAAAATTCACTGAAATATTCACAATTCCAGAATTATGCAATGGCTTGTTCATCTAAATGCACAACCCAATTAAATGGAGACAAAATTGTAATGCAGAGTGATGAAGTAATAGTGCATCATGATGCAGGGACACCTCCCACTAGCCCAGGTTGCTCAAAGCCTCATCCAGCCTGGCCTTGAACCCCTCCAGGGATGGGGCATCCACAGCTTCTCTGGGCAACCTGGGCCACTGCCTCACCACCCTCACAGTGAAGAATTTCTTCCTAATATCTAATCTAAATCTGCCCTCCCCAAATAAATGATAAGTGTTATCTGGTGATAACTGATCACTGTTATTTTGCGCTTGACTCTGAGCAGTTGATCCGTAACGTTTTTGCAGTTGTTGAAGAAATCAAATAAAATTGTGTTGTGTTGTTCCTCCGAGTTTGTCTAACTCACCCGGCTCTGCAGCCCTGCCAAGTAGGGTATCGGCAAGTCCCGTCGGTGCACCTTTTCGGGGAATCACACAAGATTCACCTCCCTCATTCACCCACTTGAGTGGGGTGAGACAGGACCCCACAGCGACTCACCGCTCCCATCCCATGGAGCTCCCAAACTGCTTCCCAAGCAGCCGCCAAGATGATGCACGGGCTGTGTAAGCATGGAAAAACGGTGCTGAAGCTACATATTCAGTGGGGCTAATGCAGAGGAGGAGCGACAATTCCCGTTGTCATGTGGTAAGTGGATGAAGCCACCGGGAGTTTTGTTTATTTAGGGTCATAGAGGAAAAGGTTCTTCAAAAAAGTATTGCAAGTAGGTAAGGAGGATGACTTTGTGAAGCGCCTCAGGGAAGCTGTGAGTAGCAGCAGGAGGGGAAAATGCCAAGAGGTTCGTGGAGAAGCAGATGCACGGGATGCTGGAGTTGGTACGTAGGGCACGGAGGATGTGCGGGGGGTAGCACGCCAAGTGGGGAAAAGCGGGAATTATGCAGGGCACAAAGGCAAGGACAAGGAGCCTGAACAAGATGCAGCAAAGGGGGAGACAGTGAGGGATTGAAAAGGGCTGGGCTGATCTTGGCAAAGGCGGAGAGGGATTTCAACAGCTGTGCTCTGCCTGGGTGGCGGGGCGGTTGGAGAAAAGGAAGTTTTATTTAATAACTTATAAGCAAGCCTGTATTTTTAGCAGTGCCATTTGAAAAGCAGAATTTAGCCCTTGACTTTGCCTTCTCCCTGCGTACAGACTTTGTTTGATTCCTGCCATGGCTGGAAAGAGCGCTGGCATTTTTATTCAGCTTTGCTTTAATTTGTATTGAATTTTTCTTTCTCAGCCGCACGCATGGTAAGTGTTTTCATTTCATCCTGGCTCAGAAATGCTCAGGACACACTCTGATCTCTCCTACTCCTACTCCAGCTCTGCGTCACTGCAAATCCATCGGTAACGTTACAGCTGCTCAGATTTTCTGCAGATGTAAATACAAGATGCGTCAAGCCTTTTATTTGGATCAGGAGGGCTGACTGCCTCTTAATAGAAGCATAATGAAACCATCAAGAGTTTTCATTCAATTAGACTTTCTTCCCCCCTGGCAAATGATTATAACACATTTATAGCGTAATGGGCAATTACTTTATACTCCTTGTCTGTTGACATCTTATTAAGTCTACATTTTCTGTCCCCAACAAAGAGATCAAATATAATTGTTAAGAACTACAAGGAATACATAAGAACTACCAGAATACATTTAAGCAGAATGAATATGTATGTGCTAGTGAGATGCGTGATGTGCGGTGGCAGGTTTCTCCACTCCTTTCTGCTCTGGGGAAATCTCAATTACATATTCTTCTATTTCTTCATACATTAACTTTTCCTCTGGTGTCAAGAATAATCTTTGTGCTGAGTGAGTGTGGATTATACGATGGATTCTGTGCTTGTGCACGGGAGGCTGAGAGATGCGATGAAGACTGCAGAGGAAAGGTTTGCCCCTGGAAGTTTGAGGATATATGTATTGCTGGGGTTTTTTCGGTCTGGAGTTGGGAGGCAGGGGCAGAAACTGAGGGAGTCAGCTCTGTTGTGAAGCTCAGCAGGTAGTTCTAATGATGCTGATGTTTTCTTTAGCTCCATAATGCTTCTTATCCAGCCTCTGAAGAAGGTGAGCA
>NW_010123833.1:11428-17932 GCF_000699245.1 Pterocles gutturalis
GGGGATGTCCGAGTGTCAGGCAATGGGCAGATGCGTTCCGCATGAACGGATGTCGGTAGGAGCTGTGTGTACACAGCCCTGAGAGCAGAACACAGCCTCTGGACTGGGCTGCTTTGCAAAACTCTTACTTGAGGATTTTAACAGTAGAAACAGAACAGAGGTTCTCCTCCCCCTGTACTCTGCCCTGGTGAGACTGCATCTGGAATATTGTGTCCAGTTCTGGGCCCCTCAGTTCAAGAGGGACAGGGAACTGCTGGAGAGAGTCCAGCGCAGAGCCACAAAGATGATGAAGGGAATGGAGCATCTCCCTTATGAGGAAAGGCTGAGGGAGCTGGGTCTCTTTAGCCTGGAAAAGAGGAGACTGAGGGGTGACCTAATTAATGTTTATAAATACGTGAAGGGTGAGTGTCAGGAGGATGGAGCCAGGCTCTTCTCTGTGACATCCAGTGACAGGACAAGGGGCAATGGGTTCAAGCTGGAACATAGGAGGTTCCACTTGAATATGAGAAAAAATTTCTTCACGGTGAGGGTGACAGAGCACTGGAACAGGCTGCCCAGAGAGGGTGTGGAGTCTCCTTCTCTGGAGACATTCAAAGCCCACCTGGATGCATTCCTGTGTGATCTGATCTAGGTGTTCCTCCTCCGGCAGGGGGATTGGACTAGATGATCTTTTGAGGTCCCTTCCAATCTCTAACATTCTGTGATTCTGTGATTCTGTGAAATTCAGTAGATCATCCCTTTTGAGCAGGAGTGCAGGCTCCACTCTGGTCACTCACAGGCTGACACTTACCTGGGACTCACGGGTCTCAGCAGCAGCTTGGAGATCTCAGATACGTGGCACTAACTCCCCTTCCAGCAGCCCAGCTCACCCAGCGGCTGTGCTCTGAAGTTTCGGGGACGCTCGTAGGTGCTGGGCCAGGAGGCAACTCACAGCTGCACCTGCCTTGGTCACTGTCACCATTGTGGAACAGCTCTGCCTGGAGATGAGTTATACCGGTAAGATGTGAGGCCACTGGCTGCGGCAAACTGTGTGAGCTTGTGAGGGACACGTACGGGCCCCTGCGAGCCGTGGGCAGTCGCTGGGGCTGGCAAACACCCAAATGCTGCTCCCTCCGTCCTCGTTGGTGTTCCAGCTCATTGAGAGGTGGGGAGGGACTCTTCATGGGAGTGTAGCGACAGGACAAGGGGTCATGGCTTTAAGATGAAAGAGGGCAGATTGAGATGAGATATTAGGAGGAAGTTTTTTCCTGTGCGGGGGGTGAGGCAGTGGCCCAGGTTGCCCAGAGAAGCTGTGGATGCCCCATCCCCGGAGGGGTTCAAGGCCAGGCTGGATGAGGCTTTGAGCAACCTGGGCTGGTGGGAGGTGTCCCTGCCCATGGCAGGGGGTGGCACTGGATGATGTTTAGGGTCCCTTCCAACCCAAACCATTCAGTGATTCTATGATGCTGTGATTGCATTAGAGCTCCTGATAATGGCAGCACGGCCGTCTCCTTACTGACAGCTTAAAGGGCAACAAACAGTTCATACGAAGACCTTTTTCACCTGCTTGTTTTTATGCTCTGTTATTTCATTATTCTCTGTGATTACACACCCAGGACTGACAGGACAACCAATGCTGCATCCTGACACAGTTTTCTGGGAATCCCGAGCACAATACCAGTCATTCCTACCTGGCCACTGCGAGGGGTTTGGTTTGCAGCCCAGGAAACATCTGACAAAGAGCAGCTTTAAGAAACAGTGACAGAGTAGTCACTCAGAAAGAGACATTCCTCGGATGTTCTGTCCACAGTGTCGGGGGAGCGGGACAGAGCTTGGTCTGTGACAATTTCCGTGGCAGGAGAGTCCACACCAGAACTATGGGATGTCTGAAGGAGGCAATGAAATAGACAAGTCAGACAAAACCACTTAATCTGCAAATCCAAAAGCCACAGAGACTTTTAACCTGAGCGTTCAAGTCCTCACTCTTCTTGATCTGCCTTGTACACCTCCCTGGAGCTTGGGACAGGCCAGGGCGCACCGGCCATGGGCACACTTCTCCTGCACATTCTTCAACATTCTAGTTTTAGTGCCCTCACCCAAATACCAAAGCGCTTCTCTGTTAGCTCTTTGCTGCTAATTCTGACCATTTGCAAGAGACTGAAAGGATACTTTTTTCACCCTTAATGCCGCATTTGGGGGTTTGGGTTGCTCTTCTCCAGCCTCTTCTGAAACACCCATGTGTGGATGGATTTTAATGGGCGTTAAGTTGGTGCTTTGCTGATCCCAAGAAGCCACTCAAGTAGCTGGTGGTTTATCACAAAGTCAGGGTTAAATTGATGACAGGCTTGGGGTCAAGAAGGGATTTGTGCCATAGATCAGACAGACACGTGCCATTGGTTTAGGGTTATGATTTTTTCCTTTTACCCGTAGCACGGGGCAAAATTTCCCCAGTGTCACCCAAGTTCTCACTGACACACACTGAAGGTGTTAAGAACACTGAAGGTGTTAATTTAACACTCTGGAGGTGTTAAATTTGCTATTGATGTCACACAGGGATATGTCATGACAGCACGCGGGGACTGGCACGTGTGCTGTGCTGTGTCTCTGAGCCTGAGGTCTGTCACCAAACTGCTCATGATGCCAGGGGTGGGCTTCGGTGAAATGGGGGTCCCTCTTCAAGCCTTTGTCCCCACGTATCTATGCATTCGTCTATAGAATAAGAATGCAAACATCTGTGCTTCTGCCTGCTGTTGGCTCTTGTCTCTTCCTCCCATAGATTCAAGCATTACTTTTTTTCATGCTATACCTAAATTATCTGTTTCACAGCCGTTTGTCACAGATTTCTTTTCTAAGGCAATTATCTGGGTTTTCTTAAATCAAATACCTGCATGCATTTTGTTTTCAGAGTAAATATGGATTTCTTTATACTTTGATTATTGTTTAGTAGCACTGGGGACACGACGTTTGGAGGCAGCCTGAATTTTGATTCAAAATGTCAGGTCTTTTTCTGAATAGGTCCTTCAACTGGAGACCTTCCCCATCAGCTCTTTCATAAAGAGAAAGGAAGCAAATAGGAAGATAAGCTAACTAGGCAAGAAAGAGATATTCCTTCCCTTGACCTAGAAGCCTGGCAGGACTCTTTTTCAATGCAGCGTATTATGTAGTGGTTTTCACTATTATGCATATATTTAGCAACTGCCGCTCACCAATCTGCAAAGGGAACGGGGTGGTGAAAGATGGAATTCAAGGGAGGAGAGCAACACAGGAGGTGTTTTGTCTCTGCTTTTATATTGCAAAGATTGCGCTGGAATAAACATAAGAATATATCTCCATTGTAACGTGGGACTCTGTAGCTTTTAATACCTTTGGCATCTCTCCATTAATATACATCCCAGTGACATTTCTGAACAAAAAAAAAAAACACTTCAAACTGCTGTCAAGACCAATCAAAAAGCAGCTCTAATTAGAAGCAAAGTAAAAAGATGCACCACAGTGCAAGGAGGAATGCTGGAGCCTGTTGGAGAACATACACCAAAACCATCCTCATCCTCCAGCTAGAGAATACGTTTGGAGAAAAACTTTGCCCAGAAACTGAATTTTGAGAATCTTTTAGGCAGGTTATTTTTTCTGGGTTACTACTTCGCATGCAGTACGTATACTGGCTTACAAAAAACTTTGTAAACAAAAATTGTTGGGATTTGCACGACAGCAAAAAGGATCTAGTTGCTCATTCATTAGTTTTAAAATATTACAGACAGACCATGAAGACATAACATGGTTCTAATGGAGGGTACAAGAGTAAATGTCCTGCTTCAGTTGTCGTGTCTCTGGTCCTTCATAAGGACAAAAGAGGACAACAAGGGAGCTTTGATTCCAGGAGGTGAAATAAAACCCTGAATGAGGAAAGAATCAGAGGAAACAGGAGAAAATACTCATCTGAAAGGCATGGTAAAGCCACATTAGATAGGAGGAAAAGAGAAAAGGGTATGAGGTAATGGAAAGATCTTGAACTTGTAACTGATGCAGGTTTATGAAATAGGACAGTCTGTCTGACTAAACATACAAGCCAAGAGGAAATAAAGCCAAGAGAAGAGACAATTTTTGTTATGCAATGTATTTAATTAATACATAGTAAGTGTGGCATCTCACAGCATGTCTTACTTCCTTTATGTGTCCAGGTATTTGATGTTATTTTTGAAGTTTATTGCAATGTCTTTGTTTCAGCTCCCATCAAGTTCAAAGATCAGTTCATTGTGAGTATTTGGTCCTGGGGAATTATCCACCGAATTAAACGGAACAGACAGTGAATGTTTAATCATCAGCTTTCCTCCTTCACCATCAGTCCTGACCTGCTGGAATCCCTCTACAATTGCAGCATGTATTCTCTATGCAAGAGAATTTGAAATACATTTTTTGGACACAGAGGAACTGGTGCAGAGGAGATATGCACAGCCTGAGAAGAAACACAGGAGTCAGCCCTCAACCACACAAACTCCGAGAGGGGCTGAAATAGAGCCTTGTGAAACGTCAGCATTTATGGTGCCTCTTCACCATATTCAGCACTGCACGTATCACAGCAGGTGAACGTTTCTGTGGAAGCATCCATGAACAGAATAAACCAAGGGCTTACCAGGTGCCTACTAGGGACTCACTCTCCATCAGGGCAATGTTCAGCCACAGACGGGAGAATCAAAGCTCCAGGTGAGCCTACAGCACACACCTCCTCTGCTCAACGGCTCCCACTGACATCATTTCTTCAGGGACATTTTTTGTTTATATTACAATGAAAATTCAACTCATTTATGATGCGTTTAGTCTCTTTTAAAGGCTTTTAGGAGCAAGATCTGTAGCTCAAGTCAATTCTGTCCTTGGTTCTGTAGCAATCCCAGCAATTAGAACCATTTCCTTGGTTATCTACCAGCCATTGCAAGCACTATTTTTGCGTGGATGCTGAGGTCACTGAGAAGTCCATAACACCTGAGTATCACTTGGTAGATGAAGCATTCAGAACCCAAATGACTGGTAATAAACCTTTCAACAAAAAAATCCAAATTTATTTTTCTTCATCAAAGCGATTATTGATTGGCTTAAGGCAAAGCCTGGGACTAACCATATGGGATGTCTGTTATATGATTGGATTAGTGCTTGCTTCTAACTGCACTCCATCTCTGTCTTTAGGATCAATAGAAGATGATAAAGAATGATTAGCCTTGCAGCTTCATTGTATGTTGTAATTCTTCAGCCATGCAGGAAAAAAAAAAAAAAACCAACAACAACAAAAAAAAAACCCTAGAAACTAATCAGGAGATTCAGAAAAATAACTATTATCTCTAAAAAATGGCATTCCATTGTTTCCTAAACTGAGGGAATATTTAGCAGCAATCAGCAGCACAGGAATTTCAAATGTAGATTCGTACTTAGTTCAACTTTCTGTTCCTGGAGATGCCTCTACTGCCTAGAAGATGCAAAATCTTAAATACTCTGGCTGTAACTTTGTCTGTAAAAATTATCAGAGAATTAGACCAAAGTAATTTCTTTCTTAAAGGATGGATATGCATGGACTTCACTCAAAACCACAAATTCATTAGGACATTATAAAGTTGTATCTGTATTCTTACAAAAATATACTACCTTCCTTTGTTCTGCTTTTAGACTATAGCACAGGGCTTTTCTGCTTTGAGATGAACATGGAAAAATAGATTTCAGTACAGAAGAACCCCCTTCCTTCTAATATTAGAGACAGCTTGGGTTACTAATCCCTACTTCTTGGAGCAGATGCTGATTGTCCTATTAATCAAAGCAAATCATTAGGCATTAATTACACTTAGTAACAGAATAATTGCTTGGTTTACCTAAACTGTGGTAGGAATGTTTTTTTCCTTCTGAGTAGGATAAGCTTATTTAAATTATGTCATGTGCACACTCACAAAACACAATGAAAGCAGATCCAAATCTGGTTTGTTTTGCACATGTATGAACCGAGCTGATCTTGGAAACGTCAATGGGTTGATGCGCGCAGTCTAAGAAAAGATCAGTCTTGGAGATGTTCTGGCAGAAAGGAAGATTGTTGTGATATAGGAAGAAACAGTCAATACGTTTTGTGTCTTAATTGGTAGAAGTGCTGGCAACTGGGTTTTTTTCTGCTTCCCCCAGTTGAGGTGTGGCTGCTGGGTGAGCAGCCTTTCCTGCAGCATAGAAAGGTGAGTTGGTCACGTATATCTCCAGTGTTAGTGGAATGCCTTCTCTGATTGAATAAAGCAGTAAATAAAGACACAGAGGTATGAACTAACAGCACGTTATCATCCTTAATGTATTCTATATATAAGAGTTTATTTAACTTTGTTTGATGAGATGGGCATCTACTTTCCACCTGGATTTTTAGGGGGAGAGGAGACCCTTTCTGTCAGTCTGGTGCTAGAAAAAAAGGCTGATGTGACCAGGATCATGCCTGTGGCACCCACAGCAGTTACAAATACATGGGAGAGCTAACAGTTGTGCTTAGGAAGGTTAAAGCTCCAGCAGGAA
>NW_010123833.1:17963-35110 GCF_000699245.1 Pterocles gutturalis
TGTGGTTAAACATCCAATGGAACAGTGTCGGTTTTTCCTGCCAATAGCTTTAGAAAGACTGAGTCTTTCCCTGGAAAAGAAATACTATGTCCTTGGTGAATAAAAAACGCAAAAAATTTTCTCAACCAAAGCTTAGAGTTGCTTTTACCAGGTTTCCATCTGAAGTTCTTGGAGGAAAAAGCTCAGCACAGCTTTGGTGTATTTATTACCCATAGTTTGTCCTGTGAACATTTGTGATGTTTCAGGTATGGAAAAATGTTCAGTACTGTAACAAGACAGTTACACATCCTGGGCAGAGCAACCCAACACTGGTAGTAAGAAGAATTTGTTGTCATAAATAAGTCAAAAATGTCCTACGCTGACAGGGATCCACATTTCCCCAGCCAAGAATGGCTGTTCCTCTGCTACTTCTGCAGCAAATACTCATCCATGGTCAGAGCACCCTGTTCTTCTCCTGGAGAGCAAAAGGGAGCAGCGCCCAGAGCAGACAGCTTGGAGTGAGCTTCACGCTGGCCTAAGGGTATATATACTTCTGATAATCTCAATCCTGGTAAGAAATCTAAGTATTTTTCACAATACTTTGCAAGAAAAGCTGATCAGTAAGATATCAGTAAAGTCAATATCAGCTGGAATATTTTATTTTTCATCAACATCGAAAGGTTTACCAGATCTGGCCAGAATCACAGAACTTGGTTTTCAGATTGTCATTGCCGGTCCTGTACTTTGTTTCTAAGTACTTGGAATAAAAATGTTTCAACTGACCCCAGACATCCATACATGATTTTCCTTGTGGAAAACGACTCCTCTCCTGCAAGATAGAAGAAAGTTAATATTTCACAATGTCAAAACCTGTCATAAAACTTTCCATCTCCTGCACATCGTTAATCACAAGCTTAGGTGGCAGCAGCAGAGTCAGTGCCCTGGGTGCTCCCCTCCAGTGCTACAGCCCCAGACTTTTTCACCTTAGAGTCAGTTTGAACAGTCCTTGTAGAGCACTGCAGCACAGCACATCTTAATCATGGGCAGAGATGATGTTTTCAGATGAGACCTTGAAAAGAAATGCGCAGAGGTATTTGCAAAATCCCTCCCTGATGCTAGACACAGGAAACAATTTTGCAAATTACATGTTCAGCCTCTATGAAGGAGTGAAAGAAGCTGCCAATGTATGAAAAGAGGGAACAGGAACAGAAAGAGGCAAAATCAATGAGGCAGACCGGACGCATCAGTGGAGAAGCGGGACGGTGGCGCATGGGTCTGTTTTCACTGGGAATCCTGGGATGAGTTGTGCTTCTGTATTACTAAGTTCATAATTCAGCTTCATTGGAATCATGACTGCATGTTCAGAGACTAAAACCTCTGTGCACCCAGCTCACTCCCAGGAAGAAATTAATCATGCCCTGTTCAATTTGCAGTCTAAAAACCAAAAGATGCACCACCACAACTGAAGCTGAGTCAAACGAAGTAAGTGAGCTTTTCTCTCACTTGTTGTCTAATAAAAGACATTATCTCTTCTTACAGACATTGTAGCATCCAAAAAGAACAATGAAGATGACGATGTCGTTATTAAGATGTTAATTTTTATCCACTGAAAACAGAGATACAGGAAGACTACTGCATTGCCCAGGGACAGACCCAGCTCTCCAGAGGCTAAATGAAACAAATACATTTGGAACTTGGCCATTGACCTTGATAAAATAAGACTGGTCCTAGAAATGGTGACACTGCATTTATAGTTATTCTAATTAGAAATCTATTTAATGGCACCAATGTGCAAGGATATTAGTGGCTTTACATTCATTCAGCAGTTTATTTAGACTCTGAGCTAGTTCCATACCTTCTTGTATCCACGTGTGCTTCAGGAAGTAAGATGCTGACAACTGAAGTGTGTACAGAACACACACTCCAGGGACCATGCTGCTGTTTGAGTGCGTGCACCTCTGCTCGCACTTACTCATTTTGTGGAAATAATGTTCTTGCTGATCATGACTGAGTGAACAGCCAGATGTGCCAGTTATAGGAGTGTGTGAGTGGTACTTATACCATGCTATAAGCATTGGCAAGAGGAACAAAGCTGAAAAGCAATATGCGCTTTGTCCTTGCTCTGCTTTCCAAGGCTCACAGAAAGTATCAGGAATGTAAACAGACCCAGTTAATACTTGGCTTCTTAGTAAACAAAGTCATCATATGAAACAGATTTATCATACGATAAATATTGCCACTTTTAGATAACTGTCAACAAACTCATTTGTTGAAATCAGCTGACACCTCTAGCTGTCACAAGGAGACAGAGAAGGAAGCAGGCTCCGAGTTCAAGGCATTGGCTCCGTCCAACACAAAAATCCCACCCCACTGACACAGGCATCCACCGTCCGTTGGTGCTCTGAGTGTCCTTGCATTCCTGACAGCGTACCCAAGAAGATGGCCAGACACGAGTCCTGTTCTAGCAACATGCAAGCAGCTCAGATGCAGAAATCACTTTTATCAGAGCCTGTCAGGCTGGAGTAGCACCTGGATTAAGTGCAGTCCACTTCACAAGTGAAGAGCAACTGCTTTGGCGTGTTCAGGTCAACACTGCGGAACAATAAGGAGTGTTGTAAGCAACCACCAAATGAAAAGATGCTTTATGCCGTGGTGAATCCAGGCTGGTGTGGCAGCATCGCGTGCCAAGGCTGGCACTTTGTACAACAGGGGAGTTAAGTAAGTGGAAGCACACAGAGGCATAAACATTTCTGCATCAGGATTTCCAACTTTGCTACTGTCCATCTCAGCAATGGTTTTACTAGCTGTGTCTTTACTTCAGCGTCTCCTCAGATCACTGCCCATCTAAGTTGATGTAAGCAACCATTGAGGTCCTAACAATCAGCTATAAAAGCGTCAAGAAAGCTGAGGTCCCTGCCTAGCAGTAGCTGGCCATGTCCTCACTGGAGCCAACACACAGCAGGGAGGAGACACTGAGGAAGTAAAGCATTTGGGTCAAAGAAAAGTGACTCAGCTGGAATTAACAGGGTACATTTTGGGATCTATTTTCCCACCCAGTGTTCCTTCTTCACTCTTTGTGATCCTGTTCTTTTTCCGATATCCTGCTTCTTGCTTATTTCTGTTTTCCTGCTTGTGCTCCCCTGTTTGAATGCCCTCCCATTCACTTTGTCTGTTAGTGTCTGTCATTCTGCTCCAGATCTTGTGACACACCCACTAACTAACATCGTGTCTGGCCAAGTGATGCTCTCAGCATCTTGAGAGTTCACCAGCAGGGAGACCAAGGGTGGCATAAACAAGTTGAGTGAATCACATCCACTTCCTCAAAATCTATTTTCTTTCACAGGGCATGGAAAAAAATGAAATTGGTGGCCTGAAATGGTGGCCCAAACTTGCCTGTCTGCAGGTTCACTCTGGTGTGAGTCCCACTGTTGCAGGAGAGGAGGTGACCGCAGCATCTGACCCCGTGTTTTTCACGGTACCCTGTGCACATCTGTGGCACTCGGTGTACAATGTAATACAAACAGAATTGCTGGGGATTAAGGTTTTGTTTCTGTTCCTCCTAATAAACATCAAAATCCCCATTGACTTCACTGAAATAAAATCAGGCCTTAAATGACCCACCTTTGACATTGGTAAGAATCTTCCCAAACACAAGACGCCTTTGAAAGGATACGCGGCGCCATATGGATGGCCTTCTTTTCGCCTCCCCCAACAGCTGCCAGAAGCTGTAATGCTGACTGTAGTAATGACGATAAAAATAACCCCAGCAAAGACGGTATTTACTATAGGGAAAATCAGGCCAGCTTCCCAGGCCGCTTACCTGGCACCTTGCTGTTGTTAGCAGTCTCTTCACACTGACCGCCACTGGCCTGCACGTGGACTGCTGCTGCACCGCTGCAGTATGATGAAACACGGTAAATGTTGGGCTACGTACACCTGTGCTGCAGATCTACCTTATCCTGCTTGGATCCAGCTCTGAAAGCACTGGAGCATGCACACATTGATTAATCTCACCTATAGTCTTGCTACAATCTGGGGGTAAGAAGGAATACATGTGTTATATCTCTGGCACTAATTGTCAGTCTGTCTTTTTTTCCACGACTTTTTTTCCTCCTTGCTTTCTTTCCCTCATCAGATTTGTTCTTTCATCATCTCTCTAGACTGACATGCACTTGAAAGGACATTCAACACTTGGAAAGCTGCTGTTTTTCAGATTTTATAAATTTCTCCCAGCTTAAGTTCTTGATGACAACTGTGCTCAGAGCATGGCTTGTCAGTAACATCGATCTAGTGGAAATGGCCCAGATTGAATTTGGTGCACGATGCCTTCCCATGACTTCCTAACAAAACCTGGCTAATGAGAGGAAATCTGCTTTATTTCCAACAATCACAGTTTCCAAACGCCTAGTATTTATTTTAAGGCTTTTTTCCCTCTGAGAATGCTATAAAGCTAGCAGGGAGGAGGAGGGGGAAATTGTTTAATCTTTATTATTTTAGTTGATATTTTCTCTTTAATGAGTCCTACAGGCTTGACGGAGCAGACTGACTGGTACCAAGAGATGCTAAACAACCTTAACTCCCGTTGGCTTCACTGGAAACGAAAAGCACTCAGCACTTGTGGGAAGCACTCAGCGTTTCGTGATCCAGCCCATCATTGTCTGTCCAGTTTTTTTGAACTGTAAAACATTTAAGGCTTGGAATCTCATTGTGCCTAACACAATGCAGCCCTAAATGAAGATTTACGCTGTGGGCACTCCTGTAGTGTAAATGATAGTCGCTACATAGTTCTCCGCTAGAAGTACAAAGTAGTTCAGACACACGCTGGCTTTCACTGATGAGGGAAGAGGATGGAATGCTCCCAAATCTATCTTTCAAGTTGTCACAGCAGCGATGTTTTCCCAACTGGGAATATTCACACAGAGTTTATCCAGTTCTCACATACAGTGAATAAGAAAGTCTACCTATTTTTTCATTTAGGAGTAGCTGACTGCACAAAACTAAGTTTTATCCATTTATTTATTACACAGTTCCTGAAATCTCAGCCGTGTTTATCAAAATGGTTTAGCAGTGACTATTGTTTGCTTTTGCAGACACCATAGTCACACATTTCATAACTCCACATATCTACATTGCAATTACAGCACAATGCAGTTACATGTCTTGATACTTAATCATCACTTAGTCATATGAGTGAAGAGTTAATTTTGACTTCAGTGTTTAAATTTTGCTGTTCTCTCACTCTGATTTTTTTTTTAATATTACATGAATTAAACTCTATTCATATTAAAACCTCATTGACAGAACTTCCTAATTATAAGGACTGCTGCTTCAGCTAGGGAAATTTAACATATAGTTCAACATAAAACTACAATAGGGTTCGAGTCACTGGGCTGTAATACATGACAAAACCAGCTAATAGAAGCACACATTTCTTCTAATAACAACTTCCACTCAGGAACTTGCAGAGATCTAAGTATTTCCGAAACACTACAAGTTTTCAAGAGACATGCTCAGCATAGTATTTTTATCTTCCTTGTTTTATTACAGGAAAAAAAAAAAAAATCCATCCTCTGAAGTTGTTCTGCATAACTTAACAAGTACCAAGAATTCTACCAAGTCCAAATATAAGTACCTGACAAATAATCCCATGGAATTAGCCTTATAAAAGGGGAGAGATGCATTTGCTGCTCCTAACTTCACTTTGTAATTTACAAAGACAATATATAAGCACTGACCATCAACTGTCAGTCTTGATATGATGGTAATAACAGATAACTTAACTATTTCTGAAGCTCTAGAAGAAATCGCTAACCCAGCAGCAGTCCCTTGTCAAAAACATCACCGTAACTGACAATGTAAGCCACAAAAGACAGAAAACAGAAATTTAAATCATTATTTTACTTTATGCCAATACTTGCAAATGATAAAAGCACTCTGCCCAGCCTTTGACAATCTACTTTATTCCACTAGTGTCAGCTCAGATAAAACTCAACAAAAGGAACTGAAATACATCCAGTATCCACTGGAGCATCTTCCTCTTTTTTCTTTTTGTGATGTAAAATGTTCTGTGTTAAAATATTGACACTGCAATATGTGAGTTAGCTGCGATAAAGCTGCACAGCGGCATATGCTGCTGCCAGCCTTATGCTGCTGTGATCGTGTAATTTACGTACTGAAAAAGACTTGCACTTCAACCCTTTGCTTTCGCTGTGTATCACAGAGACGCCCAAGGTAACAGTAAAGTCATTGAGGCAACACAGGAATTCTTCTGTTTTAGATCATCTGTGCCTTCCTTCTTCCAAAAATCACCACAGGGACACAAGCAGAAAGTATGTGTGGCTCTCCCGTACCCCAGCAAGCCCTGGTTATTGTTGTGACACACACAGTGCGTACAGAGACTTTAGGCGAAACCCACAGATCCCTTACGTACAAAGGGAGTTGATCTACACCTCATCATTCGGATGCAATGTTTCTGATTCTTCAGGAAAAAACTCTTATGGTCCATTGACGTTAGCACAAGAATCTCTTGCTTATTATTCATATTTTTAATTCTTTTATGTGAAGGTGTAGCTGTTGGGAATATCACTATTGACAGCCAGGGAGATAAATGTCCTTTACATACCCACAGATGGTCCAGTCATTCAGGCAGTTGCAGATTCTGAAGATCTGGGCTAATGTTTCTCCTTGCGATCCTTCTTGCACACCTGTGGGAAACTTACAACAATACAAAGTCCCTCAACAATCCAACCTCAAACTCAGTTCCTCGTTATGTTACTGGGGACTGTGAGATGCCCAATGACTGTGATAAGGTGGCAGATCTATAGTTTCAATGCAACACAAGACAAGTAATCCAAGTGCCTACTGATAAGCATCAAGAATATCTCAAGACTATTTAAAAGAGTGGTCTGGACAATTAATCTCTTATGTCCATCAAATTATTGGCTTTTTAAACAATTCTTTAAAAACTTGTCTCTACAGTTGGTCATTTTAATACAGCTCTGTCTGCAAGTGATACTAACACTACATTCTTATTGTGTGTGGCAACAGGAACTCAGCAGATTATAATTTTTGGTCACTGCTATACTATATTAATTTATAATTGGCAAATGAGAATTACAGGCTTATGCAGCAATGACATCAACCCCAACCCAAACCTGACTCTCATAGCCATCAGGTCAACGAAGCTAACCTGAAGCAGAAAAACCTACTCAACAGTTATCACACTGTTTTTGCCATCAGAATGCTTCTCCTGTGCTAGCAAAAGACCTATTTTTTTGAAACCTGGTAAGAGCACAATCCAAGGTAAAGTGGAAGTTTACATGAAGTCATAAACTACTTCAAAGAATCAGCTTCTTTTAAGTGTTCTGGATGGATGGCCAATACGGGTTTAAAAGCATCTCTGAAGTCCAGTGTTGTTTTCCACATAATCTGTGATTTACATCTCTTTTATCAGAACTCGGCTGCTCTTTGGCTTCCAATTATGAGTCACAAGTATTAGTTCAAGACAGAAAAAAAGAATCTAAGAAGCCTTGTATTGCATCGCTCTTCTTACAACAAAACAACAGCAGTGGCAAGCCATGGGTCTGCAATGAGCACAGGTGGTGAGGGCCTTCAATTACACTGGTAATAACTGGCGTATTTCTGAGAGCCTCTTTCAACTGTAAGGGAGAAAAACAAAATAGGCAGCTACATATGATAATTCCTTCAATATATATAGCAGTGAGAAATATGACTGGTCAAGTGTTTGGGGCAAGATTCCCAAGGCAAAGAAAATCACCTTGAAGTATGTACTGTATCCGAGGCCATTTGTCAACCCATGTGGCGTGATTTGAAATTGTGGTGCGCACCAGTGCCGCTTGGGTAAAAGGTAGAGTGCTTCAAAGGCTCAGCGCCTCCCTGAAATGCAGTGGGAACATTGCTTACAAAGGATTTTGTAGATAATTGTTAAGAAACATTTTTTAATCACTTCTGGTACTCGTAGCTTCTGGACATGAGCCCTTTGCAGCTGTAGCAGCGAGCAACATCACTGATCACAGCACTATGCATTTTGTGGAAATAGTAAAACTGGCCAAACACATGCCTCAAGAAAAAGTAAAAAGCAGCCAAAGACCACGCTTAGCTCAAGGCAGTCCTGGTACAGCAGAAGGGAGCACATAACAACTGCAAGCTCCAAACTGAGTTTCAGTATGGACTGTCAACTACCAAGCTTCCCATCAGTCATAACAGCTGGTTCCCCACTAGCAAGAACTCTTTTTTACTTAACCCTACACTTCTTTCCCTGATTTTCCCCAACTCAAGTCTCAAAGGACTACAGAGTAAGTCCTGTGACGTGTGAAATAATTTAGTGACTGCTTTGTGGATTGTGGTACAGTACAGAAAATGGAGTTCATGTTATTAAAATATTTTACATGATTTCTCCTAAGGAATCATAACAGTCAAAGTATTTGCCTTCTGTATATGTTTAAACATTTTATTAACACGGAAATGTCCATCTTTGGGTATTTACTTTTATACCCTTTTGGCGTTTTCTTTTATACCCTTTTGGCAGCATCTTTTGATTTGAATGAAACCAAATGCATCCCATCTATCATTGCTGAATTCAAGTGATTACTGAAAAGAAGAAAATCTGAGATGTGGCAAGGTGGGGGGAAAAATTTACCTTTCCAAAGGTAACGTGTTGCAAGTGCTAAAAAGAGCATCATCTTCACATCAAATCAAGCAAGGTACAGGACTCAAGGAACAACATGCCAAGAGGCAATTTCTCAGCAAGATGTTAGCATCAGAACACAAAGTGATGTGTCTGGAAGCAGAACTGCTGAGCTGCAAACAACCTGGGTGTGAGTCAGAGAATATTAGGACAGTGCCTGTCCACCAGGAATATAGACTTGATTGCATGTGACTTGTGTCAACTCTGGAGACATCAAGAGCAGAACATAAAAGCAAGGCAACAGAGATATTTCTAAATGAGCCATTCAGCCTCTAAGGCAGTGAATCTGGCAACAACTCAAGTTCCAGGAGAAAAAGTCAACATTCCAGGTTTGTATTCCACGATTGTATCCTTCACTCATTTTTTTCAATAAAAGGTCACTGAAACGTTATGTTTTAAATCATTAAAAGACACAATTATCTCCTTTTAAACTAGCCTGTAACTTTGAAACCAGAATTCAATTGCCTGTTCAGGCTCATTAGTGTCTTTGGATCCTAATGACCCACTCAGTTGCAGTAAATGAAAAACTAATCCTTGTTTTATGCCATTGGCCGAAAAGGATTAGCCAACTCTTGCTACCCATGCAATCAGCCCTGCACCGAGGAGATTACTACCATCTAATACTGTAAGTCTACACATTCCAATCTGTTACAATAAGTAGCACTTAAAGCTTATTTCCTTGAAATGCTTAAGCGTATTAATGCTGTAGTGTAAGATTGTTTTCTTACGATGCAATGATTCTTCTACCCTCTCCCCAAAGTCTGCGTTTATCCACACATATGCAGTGATGTCCCTTTGCTTCCAACATTAAGTTTTAATTCCGTTCATAGTCTCAAAATGAAAAATTAAATAGAATTTTTTTTATTTTTATCAGGCAGGTAACCATGTATAGAATTTCAATGGGATTCAGTGCAGTAATTCTCTTGATTTGTGTGGAAAGAGGGCAACTCAGGCTGTAAACAGGCCCAACTGAAACCAGGGTTTTAATTAATTGCTTGATGTTTAAAGATCTAGGTGATTTTTTTTGCACCCTACTATTAATCTTAACAGGTATCTAGAAATAGAGCCACTACTTACATTTAATGTTCTCTAATCAACACCACGGATTGTAACTCAGTTTTGTACCGCTTATATCACTGCAGTTTTTCCAACCCAGAATTCTGGTTGCTCTAGCTATATTACGCATAAAATGAAAGATCAATTGTCTGAAATGAGTCTACAGTGTGATGCTATATACATACTTTTCCCCTCAAAGTATTCACACAATGTCATCATTGAAAATTTAACATAGTAAAGAACCAGTTTTAACAAGATTGCATGGCGCGTTCATAGTTGAACGCTGAACAGTTTTTCTGATATAAAATTAAGGAACTCTTGTGGTTTTATCTCCTTAAGCATTATATTTAACAGCATAATGAAATTTGTCCTAAAGAATGTTATACTGTATATATATGCTTTATACTGATAGACTGAAGTTAAAGAAAATTAATAAATTAACAGATTTTTGAGTGGGAACTGTTTGATGAATGCCTAATTTTCTACCAAAGGTGGTGTGTGAAGACATAAAACAGCATTACATTACAGTAAATGCTATATCCCACAACTGCTGGAAGCCATTCCATTAGTCTTTACCTCCTAGTTTCTAATTTTTTAGCATCAAACCTGTCCAGCTGTTGTTTATTTGTTAGCCAAATATCCCGGACTGTTTATAAGCATGTTTTACATTTATGCATCAGTAAAATAGTAGATGGGGCTCCAGTCACAGTGTTATATCACCTTACAAATTACAATGACTTTTTTTTACTGGTGTGCCACTTTGCACACCAAGGCCAATGTGGAGAAATGCACTTTGTGTTATTTCTGATCAGAAAAATTACATCTCCACATAGGTGTTATTTCTGTGGGAGAAAGAAAACAGACACATCAGTGTCTTCCTCATGCCAGCAGCAAGTAAGTGTAAATTTTATTCTTCACTGATCAAAAATTGTACTCAACATATTCAAAAATCGATTTATTCAAATATAGTGACACTTCCTGCCATTTTGGTGACATGAAGTATTTAACCAGCACTGACCTAATGCTGGGTGGTACACTAGCTTTTACAAGGAATTTTCAAGTTAAATAGTTTTCTGTCAAAAACATCATTAACAACTTAAATGGAACAGTAAAGATATCAGGGCCCTAAACAAACATTTGCCTTCTGGTTAGGATATTCATATAAGATTCAAAGTCAAATCCCTGCTCTGCTTCTTTAAGAGGTTTTTTTATTGCTATTACCTTAGGGCTCAGTTGTGAAGCTGAACTGTGTTTTACCAGGTGCAAAACAAGGACAGAACAAAAAAAGCAACCCCCACCTCCAAGGATTCCCAGTAGAAGTACACAGTATAACCACATTACCACTTTGCAGACAGCTGCACTGCTTTTAAGAGATTACAGCTCCCAGATGCCATTGCTATCCCACTGCTGGAGGTTACCGGTCTCTAGTTAAGTTGTAGTCATGTGTGTGGTACCTGTTTCTCATCTACTAGAGTCAGCTAAGTTAGCTTTCCACACTTTCAACAGTGATACAGATTGAACTTACTGACTCTACATTGAGGAATGAGGAACCAGTGCAGAGCACATTTGCTGTATCTGTGCTTCGGGGGCAATAACTGCAAGTAACAAGTGGTTATGAACAAATCATCCTAAATACTGGGTGTCTGCCTTTTCTGAAGTAGCTTTCTTTATGTTATTAATCAACCTATCCAATTTGTGTAAGTAAACATCCAGCAAGACCTAGAACTATGGTTTCTCCCACTTCAGCCAGCAGCCTCATCTACTGGATTATAATGTCAGAGGAATGGATGACAGAATTCATCAGAAGACAGGCAAGGAAGAAGCTTCAGTTATGGAATAACTGAGCAAACAAAATTGTACTTTACAACTTTCTAAATTATCTCAGAAGACTATCTGCCAGTAGCATACCCTAAAGCACTACCCCAAATAACACAGACAGGCTTTCAAATTTGACTCTAGCTTATGTTTTCCAGATTGCAAGGTATGCAGTAGGTTAGAAAAGCTGTTTAAAACAGATGAACATGGAAACCCACTTTTGGAGAACCTAAAGTCCACCAAATCCTTGTGTCTCACTTCTTATTAGCTGGATCTCAGCAGCAGTTCATTTAAGTTTCCTGCATCCTTCTCCAGTATCCTTAAAAAATAGCCAGCTTTCACCAATCTCTAGGCACAAGTATTTAAGGAGAAGCTGGGCTGCACAGAAATGGTCCTAAGGCATTTAGGAGTTTGGCAGTAAAGAAGTAGTGGCATAGATAGCCAAGCTTTTGGTCATTTAGGACTTTGCAGGTCAGCAGAGGGAAGAGGACTCTGCTCCTCTTTGAACTTTGTTGACATTTTATTGGCAGACTGTGCAGACTATAGTGGTAGGACGCTTTTTGTCGACTTGTTCCACTCAGTCCATGCGCCCTTCTGATTATTTTGTGCATTTGCAACGTCTTCTGTGAAGTCAGCTGAATGATGTGGTCTCCTCTTTATTTGCTTTGCTTCCATTTCAGCATTTTGCTTGCGTGCATAGCAAGTGACTGAGAAACCCAATTTCCCTTAAAAATTCATAAGGAGTTTAAAGAAATAGTAACCTATGTTTCACATGTAACAGGAAAAAAAAAAAAATCAAAAGTGATCTGGTATGTCCTTCAAAAGCCCTAAACATGAAACTGCTGGTTCTAGAGAATGTGGCTCTGAGGGATTCCCAGGGCACCGTGCTGTGGGGGCTCAGAACAGTCAGCATTCCTTGCTGAGTAACCCTGATACTGACTTCACAGCCAGCTATTCCGTGAGGAAAGCCAGTTGTGGAGAACTGGTGGATGCTGTTGTACTGACCACAGTCAGACTTTGGGAACTGTCTGCTTTTATATCTTTTTTTTTGAAAGATACTAGATAAAGAGGAAGGAATGTACTTCCAATGTCTCAAGTAAGAAAGACAGAAGTTGAAACGTTAAGTATTATAATTTCAACGTTATTTTACTTAAGATATTAAGAAATACCCACAAAACTCTACATAAAATTAACAAAAATGTTTATTTCAAAAATTTTTATTGATATTCTGCATTTAACAGCTAATTTAAGAACATCATCTAACTCAAATTCAGCTTTTACTGCTACAATAAACAGTTACTAACACTTTCTAAAGAAGTTATTTAGTTTATATCAGAGGCTGAAAGTACTCATCTAGAAGTTTAGATGCTCTCTCAGATATTGAATTAACTCAACCACTCCTGTAAAATGATATTTCTGCTGCTTGTAAGTGCCAATTTAGTGAAAGCATATCATAACATTTTATTACAACAACATATTTAGAAAATAAACAAGAAAAACAAGCTGCATCTCAAAGCATGTGTGGCTGATGAACATACACATGCTCTTGCAGCAATTGTAATAACGTATTCTTACATGAAATGAAAGGAGAAGATGAAATCCTTTGTATTTTAACTTAAGAAACTGAAAACCTTTGTCAAGGCTAAGTAGGAAAAGAATTTAAAAGGAAGTCAAAGGTATTCAAAAGAATGTAAATGGCTTTGTATTTTGTAAGGAAGAATGAAAACCTTTCACAGAAGGAGACTGTGATGATCTCTGATCCTCTCCAAATGCAAATGGAAAACTAAAGTCATCTTTTCCATCTCCAAATGCATGAGAAGTCGATTCCGAGGGGAAAGGAAAGGCAAATGCATCCTCACTTTCTGATTTCCCAAACAAGCTTCCTGTATGGAATACATATCATATTTATTATTAGATTAAATCTTACTGAAATAATACTACATGCAACCTATGCTTCTTTAATAATGTTGTACTACCAACAGTATCAGCCCACAGTTACGTTTATTTCTGCACTAGAAATAGTACTTCAAGGAGGGCATCATTAGAATCTGCACAGAACGAAGTGTGAAGTCCTTGAATTATTAGAACAACAAAACACTTCTGCATGATACACTGGCTGAAATATTTTGAATACTAAGCAACAGAGGTCTGTGTAAACAGATACATTTTTGCAGATTCTTTCTTCTGTAGAGAACAATGTGATCAACCCCTGAAATACTTTGAGAAACAAAGCTACAGACAGAACTGAGTTTTATATTTAGTGACACTAAATTCACACACTTTTCTCTACAACAGTTATATATGCATACAACCTTATATTAATTCACTTCAAAAAACTAGCTTTGCGCTTGCAGCACCTCAAAAAAAAGAGTAAGTTACAGTTCCCCTCAGAAAAGTGTTTGATCAAGGGTTAGTTGTAATCCTATTGATATCACGAAAAATTGGCATTTCATTTCAGTAAAGCCGGGATTTCACACAGAATGTGTAAACGTATGTGGCTCACTTAGTATGAGCGGAAGATACTGTTTAAGTCTGATTCTCCTCTCTCTCTCACTCACGCATGCTGTTTTTACATTGCATACCTCCAATGGTTTAAACTGATGGAAGTCAGCTTACTATGGAGATTTCTTTAACTGAATGGAAACTTCATTTTCATTTTAGTTGAGGGAGGAAAAAACCCAGTGGATGTACTCTTTCCAACACTAAACTGGTAGCCTTACGTTAAAAAGTAGTATTTACCAAGTACTATATCTTTTTACATTAAAAGAACTGGTTTTTATCATTGAAAAAGCTTTGACACTTAAATTTTTCTTCTCCCTTGCAGTTCCTCTCAGTGTCCTTCAAACCCACCTAACACGATCTCTCTTTCTTTCTCACACCTCTTTTTTCACGACATCTCATACATTTGAAGTCAAACATGCAGAGAAAGATTTCAGCTGGTCAAAACACAAATGAACACAGTAAACCACTGAACTACAACATCACAAGTGAACATCCTTTTAGACAACCCCAGGTGCCTTGTTAAGCAGAATTAGGAGCTTTTCAGTCATATAAGCACAAGTAAAGGCAGCTGATATACACAAGTACACCTGAGTTTCAGACTTACCAATATCTTTGTGTGGGGACAGAGGGTTCAAGTTTCCCACAGAATAACTTTCCTCTGTCTGAAATGTAAACAGACACTTTATTTAACAAACAAGAAAGAGAAAAGGTAAACTCTAATTCTGATATGTACTAAATTCATTCGCTTTTGGTGAGAAACACACTGTCCTAGTGAACGTTAGCAGCCTCCACAAAATCGGCATTTAAATGTATATATCAATCCCTAAACTTGCAAGGTAAAGTCTTTAATGAGGTGGGTTTCATGATATTTGCTTACATCTGCAAACACACTCCCTCCATTTTTCTGGAAAAAAAAAAAAAAAAAAAAAAAAAAAAAAAGGGGAAAAAAAATGCTGTTTTTTAAACTGAAAAGATTCAAAATTATTTCATTCTGTGACATTTCAGAAAACCTCTAAGCAACAACGTAGTTACTGTGTACTGAGTAGGACCTCATATTGCCAGAAAGAGTAACAGAATAACCACTCTTGAGAAGAGTTCTTAGGCTAGATTTGTACTAGATACTTAAATCCTTCATAAATTCCATCACACTTCAGAGAATCCCAGATGACTGCTACAGGCTGGTGAATTCTTAATTTCTGCCTCTGAGCAGGCACAGAACAACCTGGGCTCTGACAGCACTAGATGACTTAATACCTGCCTCATTCCTAAACGATTCACAAACTCCTCACAATTCTAGGAGATACCAACAACATGTCTCTTGCCAAACACAAAATAACATTATATAAGTACCTGATTGCCCATCAGCAAGATGAAACCACATGGGATAGGCAAGTGAGTTGTGAATTCTGCTAGGGGAACTGAAGTTTTGCATTGCAACACTCGACCAGAAGCCTTTTTGTTAATCTAGTCACCTGTATATTTGCACAAGAGACAATCTTGCCCATATGGGAAAGATTCATACTTGATCAGAGGTCATCACAGGGGGATCACCAGGAAAGGGGATAAGCATTTTCAAGTTATATCAAATGTAAGATTAAGTAAGCTAGTGAAAAAAATTATTTGCTACAAAGATAGCCAGTCTGAAAAACTTCATTCACTGTCAGTGCTGTTTTCTTAGCATATTTTGCTTTGTGGAAATTTAATATTCTCAAGTACTCATTTTTACCTCATCAGATGAATTTTCTGCTCCAAACACAGAAGAATCAAACAAATTAAAGCCAGGTGACTTCTGGGAGAAGTTCGTGAGAGAAAAGAAAGCAGGAGATTTTGATGTTCCTTCATCACTACCCAAATTGTGAATGCTGTAAAGACAGAAAGGAAGAAATTAAATTAGTATTTTTAAGAGTAGCATAGATAGCTTTTTTTATTCTATTTTTTCTTTTTCTGTTTTGTAACTTTTTTAGATTGCCATAGCTCCCATCAATAATTTCTTCTTGCGACACAGAACGGGTAACACAACTCTTTAAAGCAAAGTGAGGTGGTGTTCCTACCAATCCCCTACCCTTTCACCAAAAACACTGTTTAAAGATAGAAATTGGTGTAACAAATATTACTGCAGGAAAAGACAATTTTAGCAAAAGAGCTACAAAGAACCAGTGTCTCATGTATTTCTAAGCAGAGTCCCCCTCTTTCAAAACAGCTTCAAGTGGAAATGTAAGAAGAAAATCTAATAAATTACCTAGCATAATTCAGAAAAAAAAAATATTTTCAGAAGAGCTTTCTAGAGAAGTCTTTCCATAATATCTTTCAAAAACAGTGGAAATGCTTATGCAATAGACATCAATATAACTTTGCTCACAAAATCAAAATAAAAGCTGAAATCATACAACTCAAACTGAGGTGTTTTAGTGAACTGGGTTTTCTTCCCCTTTGAGTCAGGTGTTCCTACAAACTCAGGTGTTTCAGATGCTCTTAGAAAATGTTCTGCACTTTCTTCTGCTGTGTCAGGATTATCTTCATTTGACTTAAAACCTGTGTCCTGTTAAAAATAAATATAAAATAATGTTTAAGGCATATACAATTTCCCAAAATATCATTAGTCCATTTACCTGTAAATATATTCTTTATATGTTTTAGGTTAGTTATTTTTATTCTCATTAAAAATAAAAGAATTTTAATAAAATGCTCACAATACAGTATTCACCATAGTTAAAACTGTAATATTAATTTATTTAATTTTAAATGGATTTCTTGTGAATGAAACTATATATGAAAATTGTCATTCAAAAAATAAACTCGTGGGCTGTTTGAAAACACTGATTTTGAATAAAAGAACTATTTCACTCTAAAGTATGTCAATATAATACTTAAAAATCACACTGGAATCCTCTTGATGCTCCCTAGTGAAATAAAGGAACATCACGATCAGAATATATTTCTATTGGCTGAGATATTTCCTCTTCTTCAGAAAATGTTAAATGAGAATGTACCCTTGCATTCTGCAGAGCAATTTCCACCAGACTCAATATTGTTTTAGAGGCATGCTTCTCCACCGGCTACCTGTTGACAGGCCCTGACACCAACACTT
>NW_010123834.1:0-257 GCF_000699245.1 Pterocles gutturalis
CAGAGGCCCCAGGCGAAGGGCTGGATCCCTGCTCTCCTGTAAGGTAAGGGCACGGTTGATGGCCGCACCGAATCTGTCTTCTCCACTTGTAGCTGCTCCAGCAGGACCTCTCAGAAACCCTTGGCTCAGATTGAAGAAATAAATTTGAAGTGCTGTCTTGTCTCAGGTTGGCGTAACAACACGGGGCTTTCTCCTGCTGCTCCAGCCTGCAGTCCCGTCACACCTCTGGGCTCTCCTTCCAGTTGTGGCCAAGACCG
>NW_010123835.1:0-43385 GCF_000699245.1 Pterocles gutturalis
GCTGGAGAGGCAGAGCCGTGCCTTCTCCTGCCTCCCGGGGCACGGGGGAGGCAGAGCGGGTCCCTGGCGGTGGCCGGGCTGGGCGGTGGGAGCGCTGTTGGTGCTTTCGCGGTGGTGCCCAGTCCTTTTGTTTCCTGCCCGGCGCATCTTGGCTCTTGCTGTTGCCGTTGTCCTGCCCCGGTTCGGTGCTGGGCCTTTGCCGGCAATCCGTTACATCGATGCCTTCGCACTGTAATTAATGTTGTGCAAATAACTTGCGTTTTAATGAATTATCAGGGATTTTTTTAAATCGCCTCTTTATTCATCACTTAACGCACTAATTACATACCTGCTTAATTCATCTCATCGGCTTACATGTTGCTGATCTTTGTGTATTTATTACACGCTGTGGTTTACTCAAGCTGTAGGTGTTTCCATGAGAACTCAATACTTTTAACTTCCATGTTTATAGCTGGAGTTTTTTTTTAATTACAACTAATTAATGCTCAGGTCTAGTGCTCACTACTCTTTTTTTTTCCATTTCTCTTTTTTGTCCACAATGTCTAAGTGAGATTTTTTTTCCAGCTGCATCTGTGGCAGTGTTTTCCTGTACCTGGAGGTACTGGTCACTCTTTTCAGTTCCCCAAGTTCACTGTTACTGTCATCTCTGTTTACATTCTGTGGTGGTTTAGTTTCTACAAAATGTCATAGCCCCTGCTGTCATTTTCTGCCATAAACTTAAAATTCTTGTAGAAACCTATGACTTTTTGTTGTTCTTGGGTTTGGGGTTTTTTTTTTTGCATGGAGTTTGATGCAGACTCTCTTAGTAATTTGCTGGGTTTTCAGAAAGGTTGCGGATCTCACTCCCTATTAGATTCATACCTGACATCCTCTTGACTCAACCTGTTCTTTTCCCTGTTGGAAATGCAAAGGAAAAATAGAGGGGATAGTGACCACCTTTCAACCTGTTTCCTTATTTGTTATTCCATGTGGTTTTATTTCCCTACCTGCTTGTTATGTTACTAAGGTCTAGGTTGGGTTTTTTTTAAAAAAAAAAAAATTCTAATTGAGAAAAAGGAAGTTTAGAGTGTTTATATGGGCATGTTTTACTTGATTCTGATTTTGAGTAGGCAGTTTGAACAGGATGGGTGGGAAGGGTAATACTTGTTAAAATTCTGTTTTATACAAAAAATATAAATACTAAAAAATTATTATCCATTTGTTTGGTGTTTGGCCACACAAGGTGTATATAGATGTGATGTTACAGTCTGTTACCATGTCAGAAAATAAAATATTGACTCATTTTTCTTAGTGATCTAAAACAAACACAAAAGAAACAATGTTGGTCTTCTAATGAATGTTTTAATTTGTGATCTTCCATAAAAAACCTGCGTTACATGTATTTAATTTTTTCCTACTGCTAGCCTACAGTAACCAGAATATAAATGTTTTATTATAAAACCTCTTTTTTGCTTAGTCTGAATCATCTTCCTAATAGTTGTGACTACGCTTACCTGTAGAGGTTCTGAAAAATATACTGGATAAACTGTGATAGTGAACCAGTTCAGTCTCATTGAGCAATGTATTTTTTTCATGGTTTGGATGGTCTAACCTGAATTCTGCCATAATGTAGGTTGTGAGAGTTGTGTGCTTTCATTAAAACAAAACAAAGAAACCTTTTTCAATCAAAAGTTTTGTTTCCCATTTTAGGTACAACAGCCTCCTGAAATTAATTTAGTTCTGCGTCCTCAGGGATTGACTGGTGATAATGAAGTATATGCCAAAGTTGATCTGTGGGTCAAGTGTCCGCATACTTACCCTGATACGTGAGTGAACATTAAGATATAACCTTTTTTTGCCTGAACATTTTTCTGTGTTTTCCATAGTAAAGTGTAAGTTGAAAAAACATGTAGTTTTATTCACCCTCTCCTGTTCTTGCTGCCTGTGTGTCAGTATTTGTTAAGCCTGTGGTGTTTTACAAGAGGCAACTATTACATTTGTCACCTGAATTGGATGTGTTCTCTTGTCCAATGGAGAATAACAGGGATGTGTTTGACAGTGCAAGACCACAGCCCCAGTTTGTAGCTTGAAGACGTATAAACACAGATGTACCTGCTAGCGTCTTAGTGCCCTTTTAAAACTTTTTCAGCACATGACTTGCTGAGAGAGAGAGTGAATCTTCATTTTGAAAGCAGTCTGCTTAGTTGTATCTGCTGTTCCTGTTTTCTGCTGGTTTTAGCCTTTTGAAGAGTTCTCCATAGAGAACGTAAAAAGAATTACAGGTGATCAGCCCCCCAGGTAATTTCTGGGTTAAGCATTGCTCTGTGAGCACAGTTGTGTTCAGTCCTTATGTCACTGGTTGTGTCTGTGGAATAACTCCTCTTAGTTCGTAGATTTGTGCTGTGGCATGAGCAGTGCACGAGGGAAGTGCTATTCCTTACCAAGGGATAGCTCAGTTATACCCTGGATAACAGGATGTAACAGCTGTTCTATTTATTTTTTTCAGTTCAAGACAACAAAGCGATGAATGTTTTACTTTTTTACTTTATTATGAACATTTTTTTTAATTTAGCTGTTATTTTTTAATTACACATTTCTTTAAGTTTGTGTAATCTGTATGCTGGTTAATCAATTTTAAACACTTAAATGTTATGCTAGTGATATTTTTAAAGGACTGTTATGTAAACTACTGATTAAGAACTGAATTATAAGAGTCTGCAGGGTTTCTTTGGTAGTTCTTTTGTTAAGTATAACTGACAGGTAACCTGCAGACAGAAAATTTAATGTCAGTGATATAAAACAGTATTTCTGGGTTTATTCTGTATTATATATGTAGTATTTATGTACTGCTTATTTGAGCATTGACTAATTGCCAGGTGACTATGAACTCCATTCCTTTTCCCTCACCCACCATTTTTGTCAACAATCTGTGTCTTGCACAATTGCTTTTTACACTCAGTTTGTCTAATGAGGACTCTCTTATGTTTTGTTGCTGTTCCCCAGTGTCCCTGAAATACAGCTGAAAAACTCAAAAGGCTTGTCAAATGAGAAAATAAATGAGTTAAAATCCAGTCTAGCTGAACTGGCAAAACAGCGCTGTGGAGAGGTAAGAGCTTTTCAGTTAGTTGAGAAATACACTCTGGACCTAAATAGTTCTAAAACAATGCATGGTATAGTGCAATGAAATGCATCCACATTGGCAGTATAAGGTGCATTGCTCCTAATGAAAGAGAGACTTTCATTAATTAGAAACATTTTTAAGAAAGAAGGTAGATTCAGAATATGCAAGCTCTTAAAATACAGTGCATATGTAAATAGTGCGAGCTTTGTCCCCCTTTAATGGCAGTTTTAAACGTTTGTGTTATTCTCTGGGTTATTTCACAGTATGAAAGGCGATAACAACTCTAAAATTGAGAGCTTTCTGCACTTTTCAGATTAATTTGAATATTATAAGTGGCTATACCTGTTCAGGCAAGCAGACATTTCCTGGGGAGTTTTTCAGCATGAACTTGTTCATCTAATGCTGGACTGAAGGGCAAGTGACCTTAGTTATAACACCAGCTCAACAGTTGACTCCTGTGACTGTAGCACAATCACTCTGGGCTGTTACGCCTTTTTTTCTACTGTGTTTGGGAATAGTGATTCTTGACTTTCCCCCACATAGGACAAAAAGAGAAAGGTGGAAAAGCTTAGAACTTGTATTTATTTTAAGGGATTTATAAGTCCCCAGCTATTTTTGGTATTAAATATACCTTTCCATTGTTGCTGAGGGCTGAAATGATTCGAAGAATTGCTAGCAAGCATTGAATTCTTGGCAAAAGCAGGGTTTATGGTATGTTTCTTATCATTATTTGGAAAGGTAGCAGGTGAACACACTTGATTAGCTCAATTTGCCTTTTTAAAAGTGAGAAATACCCAGCTGTGGAAGTTGTTATATGCTGAAATGGTATAATATTCTGTTTTTGGTTTCCTAAGCCTGTCAACTTCACATGTTTGGCAGGGGTTGCTCATCATTCAATCTTGCCACATCAAGCCTTTTTTTCCATTTGTATACTATACTTCTATTTTCATTGCCGATTTTTATGCAGATACTTTCAAAGGAACTGTTTTAGCTGGATACTGTTGTGTTCCTTCAATAACCAAGAATTTCCTCACTTTTTCCAGTATCTTTGGAAATTAGCAGTTTAACAGTGTATTGTGGATTTTTTTTTTCTTTTTTGTAATGATTGTGCTAAGGACATTTGATAGAGAATTTGAACCTTTTATTTCCTAAGTAACCACTAAAACATGTGTTATATACTGTCTGCTCACAACTGACCCCAGGAGAGCTATTGGCCTGTAGGGCTTTAAATCCTAGTTTGATTTCTGATCTCATTAGAAGGAGCTACAAATGTGTCATAGACTTTCCTGACGTTAATTTTCCAAAGCAAGAACCGTGCTTGCGGCAGCAATGTATGGATGCAGTTATGAGTTACATATATGATACACATTTTTGATGAATGACATACACAATGCAGTCCTGAATTACTTTCTCCACACGGAAAGTGAGATACCTGTCAAGCTAGAGAAAACAGGTATTCTTTATTAAAGTGTATTCTGCAATAAGGAAAATTAGAAAATACCTCAGTTACCTGTCAAAATGAACAGCAGATTGTTTGTGGTTTTTTAATTATTGAGATTCATCCTTTTTTTTGATACGTGTGTGCCTTGCCTTCTGAATAGTAACCCAGGAATGATATTTCAGTTTGCACATGCCAGATACACATGTATTGTGCTATTCTTTCTATTCTGGATTGCCTCCTGGCTTCATTCTTCTTTTCAAGCAGGGTATTTGTTGTTTGAGAATCCTTTAAATGTCAGCCTGTTACAGGCAGATGGTACAATTTAGTTTGGCTGTTCTCCCACCTGTACATGCAAATCCCACTCAGTGCTGCTGCTTGTGTCTGGGATGCATCTTTCTGATGTACTGCCCTTTAATTTTGGAGGTACGATGGCCTGTTGGCACTGTGGATTGCTTGAATTAGTAAAGGGACACTACACTAGACTGATTGAAAGTCTAAGCCCTGACAGGTCAGTAGAACATCGGTGCATACCCAGTTCAAGTAAACAGTAACTGATAATTGATTCCAACCTTGCAAACCATGTAGCAGAATTCAGATGAGTTTTCAGTGCGGTTCTTATTTTAGTAGCTGTGGTTATACGAATGTCAAATGCCTTAAGTGGCTTTACGGTTTTAACTGGGGGCCTAGTTTGCAGAGGAAGGGTTAGATTTCCTGTTAGCAGTGAAATAAGTAACTATTTCATAACAGTAGGTACAGTAATAGACAATGCAAATGATTTATTCTGTGGTAGCTCTGTTTATGTCATAAGCACATCTTTGTGAATAGAGAAATATGCCTAAAAGAAAATGAGAAAAGGATTTAAAAAAAAAAATTACTTTTTTTTAGGAAAAAAGGTGATGTTTGAAGTTGGCTGTCTTTCAGTAATTTTTGCTATCTTTGCTACTTTGGTCAGGGATTTTTCATGTTACATCTGACAAAAAATACTGAAATATGATAAGTTCTCCCTGATAAGTAGCAAAATCAGCAGCCACACTGCTGCCTTATTGCTTTTTCAAGTTTGGTATCATTTTACTATGTGATCTACTTGTTCTTTGAATTCTGCATGTCATTCTTATCTGTTTTCTTTCAGGTGATGATATTTGAACTTGCCGACCACATACAGTCATTTCTCAGTGAGTATAATAAACCACCTTCCAAGTCTTTTCATGAGGAAATGCTAAAAAATCATCAAAAAGAAAAAGAAAGACTGGCTCAGGAGGAATTGCGTAGGGCACAAGAAGTTAAGAGAAGAGAGGAGCAGGAGGTAAGAGAAATTAAAGTGTGAATAACCCTTTATTCTTGAAATAACATAAGCAATCATGATTCTGTAAATCACCCTGCAGAGTGGTGGGTTTTAGTGAATTACTAACTTGTCAGACCTGTCAGTATCAGTCGATCAATATGTACTATGTGAACGATCTGCTGCTGCAATTGTAATATTTTAATTATGTGTTGTTAACTCTGAGGAATATCAATACCTGAAACAAACCTAAGCGTTGATTCCCAATGCTATGAAAATCACTTATGAAGAGGACTTTACACAAAAGTGTAAGCAAATGCGTATATTAAGCGCATTCCATCTCAAACTAGGAAGTATTAGCCAGACAGATAGGTCATCATACCTTCCTTCACCCATAGGGTGACTGGAATGTTCACTACAATGGACTTCTCCAGAGCACAATAAATGAAATCTCAAGAGACCTTGGACCCACATACATTCTTCACTAGAAACAAGGGGATTCATCTAAGTCTCACAGAAACTAGTTGTATGGAGTCTCCACACGGTGGGAATATGGAAAAAATAACTCTTTTTACAAAATAATGTTTTAGCTTATTTCTCTGTCTTTTCTGTGTATTAAACTTCATTGTTGGATCTGGCAGTAGAAATAATTTTCTTTTGTCTACAACTCCATTCTCCTGTGTTATACAGTTGATACTGTTAACTTCCTCAGGAGAACTAATTTGACTTCTGTGTTGTTGTTTTTTTTTTCCTTTTTATTCTTGTGAGATCCGGAAGTCCTCTAACACTTAAAAAAAATCACCATCATGGGTTGTTTCGGGTTTTTTTTAACCAGGGTAAGATTAGCAGTTGCACTGCATGTACTGTTGCATATCTAACAACACTGAAATTCATTTCAGCAACGTGAAATCCTTAATGAGATTCAGAGAAGGGAGGAAGAGAAAAGAGAAGAAAAGAAAAAGAAGGAGATTGCGAAACAGGTATTCCTTCTAAGCAGGCATGCAAAAAACATTGCAATAACTTCTTCCCAGTACTGTAGTATAGGCTTATAAAAATTGGAGAGATTACATGACTGAATTGTCCTGGACATCTTTTCTCATCCAGTGCTTCTAATAGATCTAGGTTAAAATAGGTTCTTGATAATATGGAGTTTATTTCTGGAATGAGATCAGCTGTAAGGGAAAATAGTTTAATATATTAGGATCTTAAGTGTACTGAGACGGATGCTTTCAAACAGACATAGGAAAAAGCTAGTATGATGATGTTTCTGGTTTCATTGTAAAGAATCTTTACATTCTTACCCACGGACAGTTCTGAAAGGTACTTTCTGAATCTCAGCACATCTTCCTCAGCCTCATATGTACTTTTATTATGCAAACCTATTTTTTCTGTGATCTGTGTGACTTGATAGAATAATAGTCATGTACTTGCCTATTTTGGGGATAGCAGTTTCTGTACTTATTTGGTATTTTTCCTGGTTTATAGGAGCGTTTGGAAATAGCTGCTCTGACAAGTCAAGAAAATTCTCACAGGAGAGATGCTGCAGGATGTAGAGTTGCTTCCAGTTTAAATGGGAGCTGTTCGGAACATGGGGTGAATAATAAACACCGACCAAATTCGACTGGACGTTCAAAGTAAGTATGTCAGTTTGAAGTTTTTTTTCTTTGCAAACATTAGATTTCAAAGTGAAATTTGAAGGCAAGAGAGTAATGTGCCATGTTGCTAAGCTGTCCGGTTTGGTCTCCCCTTCCACCCACGTTCTTCTACCTCTTAATTTGGCATGGTTTAACTCATTCATGTGCTATGGATAACTTGGGAACTTTCCAATTAAGAGTCATCTTAGCCGTTAGTTTAACTTAGAAAGGATTCAGCAATCATTGGAAGGTATGTTCGGAGCTTGCTTGTTTTCTTAAAAGTATGCAATGTGTTGGCAATTGCAGAAAAAAAAATCAGCTAATGAAGGTTTTGGAATAACACAATAAAATAAAGCTTATATTCATCTCAAAACAATTGCTGTAAAGATACACTGGTGTAAAGTTCCCTGTTGGAGAATCGGATAATGCTGATTGTATTTGCCGAGCAACTTATTGGAGGGAGGATTAGAGTTATTGGAGGATTCTTTTGCTGGTACGTAAGTCATCTAGGTTAGCGCTGGTGATGATATAAGTACATTGGGGTTTTTGGTTTTCTGTGTTCATAGATGTAACTGTCAAGAACAGTGGAGATATCCTGGTATTAATTTTCCTAGTTTTTATTCATATTGTGTCAATGACTTGTTATTTGGGCTTCTGTTTTAATGGAAAACCTGTTTTTTTTTTCTTGTCTATAGGCTTCTAAATTATTTTCACATTATTTATCAGCAACACTAGATGTCTGAAGCAGAAGGGCTTTCATCTGTCCTACTTTGACTCTTGCTGCCATCTCTTCCTGTGCCTATCCCAAGTCATGTTTAGCAGTTTTTTCTGTTTAGTGTTTATTAGTCCATAAATCTCTCTTCCTGTCTGCTTGCTAATCTTAGTATAGCAAAATAAGACCGTGTCTGTTCTTGTTGAACAACAAAAGTGCCTCAAAGGTTTGTTACTATGCTTTAATGCAGAAAACATGCAATGGACTTATATTTACTTTCCACATATTTGCTTTCTGTAATGTTTTGAAAGAGAATACGAATCAAGTCAAACTTACACATTTTTCAGAGCTGTTTGCTTTTTTTTTTAATATTCCTTCTTCCCTGCCCCCTCAACTGGGAGTGTCATCCTAAGATGCAGAAGTGTTAAGGTTTGGATTCAACTCCTGGGTTTGAATATAGAGACCCAGTGCAGCATGATGTTGCAGCTACACTGCTGGATTTTTAATTGGGCATATATCTTTGCAGTAGCTCAGTATGTTTGAAATGAATGGATATTATCATTGAATGCACAAGTCACATTAGCTTTCAGCTAATCCTCTTGCAGAATTGATATCCTTAGGGACTAAGGACTGCAACAGTACTATCTTTTTAAGTTGGAGAAAAATGTTCTGTTCACATTGCAGACGAGAACGCCAGCTTTCTGTTAGCAATAACGAAGAGTCCCCTGGAAATTATGAAGTTTTGAAGTTCAGCACAAGTGGTTCTGGACAACTTATTGTCCATAAAGGAAAATGTCTAGGTAAGCAAAATTACGATTTCAACTTGAAGTACTGGGTTTTGGGGCTGGTTTGTTTTTTTTTTTTCTTTTGAGAGGGAGAACTGAAACATGTTAACAGCTACAAGCAGCAAAGGTGGAGAGAATGTTGTTGAGGAGTGTGAAATGTCACAGTCAAGAGGGGGAGAGTAATAGGAGAAGTTACTTTGAGGTAAATATTTTATATTTTCGTAGGACTATTTTGGGTAAATATTTGCTTCTCCAGATACAATTACATAACTGAATAGCCATACAAAAAGACCCCACCTTCTAAATCTTTTGTACTTGCTAGATAAGATATTACATATGAAATAATACTGAAAACTATTTGCTTTTAGGTGTAAATAGCTAGCTTGTCAGATACACATGGCTACCACGCAAGAAGTCATTTAGCTTTCAGTAACATGTAAAACCAGTGATAAGCACAGGGTTAGAAATGCATGCTTACTCTCCTTCCATTACTGCTTATAGCAGTGGCATAAAAGCAGTGTTTTTAGCAAAAGCATAAATACAGTCAAGGATAGGAGACTTTCAGAGCTGAAGGGCCTCCATGAAGTGCCCATATGAATGGACCATCAAATGTTTTCATTGTTTGTTTTCAACACAACACTTGCTCAGTGACAGGATGAACAACCTGAAAGTCTCTGGAGCAAAGAGAATTTTTTTATTTTTGCAGTTTGAGGATGAACAATTCTGTTACTGTGTCTGGAGTTCAGCATTTGCTCAGCAAGTGTTTGTTTATTAAAACCTTAAATTCTTTAAAATATGAAGCAATTTTTTGCCAATGTGCTATTGTTTTTACCTGACTACTGCTACATAGCATTCAGTCTCATCAGACCTGGTATTTTCCATGTAGATATGGATCTTGTTTAGTTGTAAGTAGGTTTGTTTTTTATGAAATTGTAGAAAGCAGGCTTACTGGTGTTTATTTAGCATTTGCAGAAGCTCTTGTCAAGTCCTTAGACAAAAAGAAGCCCTGTTCCTCTTCTCTCCTTATGTAGGCAAAGATGAGCAGCTTGGTAAATCAGTCTACAATGCCTTGGAAACACGCAGTGGAGACTTTGTTCTAATATATGAGTGGGTTCTGCACTGGCAAAAAAAGATGGGAAGGTTTCTTACATCACATGAAATAGAAAAGATTGAGAAGTGTAAGAAACAGGTAATGCCCATGTTTTGTATTTGGCTTAATGAAGGTTATGTGGGGTTTAGTACTTTTCTTGAGGCTGCTAGTGTATATTAGACTTGAGAGGGTGGTGATGAGCTTGAAAATGCGAGTGTTTTGTGTATCTGCACCACAGAAGAAGATGGGTGTTACCTGGGTATTCAGGAGTTCATTTACAATAATATAAATGCAAGAAAGTGTATTTGCAAGTATGCATAAATAAATTATTAACTTCTGAAGAAAGAGGCAATCAAACTTACCTGTCAGAAACCCAAGTTGTTCTTGCTCCTTGTGTACAATACTTCCTTTTCAGAAAAGGATGAGAATATAATATATTTTTTTATTATTTTGTATATGTTACATATTTTAGTAGTGGTGTGAGATATTACACAATGCATGTTATGTTGTGTTTCTCTAACAGCTTCAGGGTGCAGAAACAGAGTTCAGCTCACTGACGAAGCTAAGTCACCCAAACATAATACATTATAAATGTATGAGCCTTAAAGAACGGGACGATTCCATTGTGGTGAACATTTTAGTGGAGCACATAAGTGGTTGCAGCCTTTCTACATACTTACACAAAGAGACTCCAGTTCCAATTGAGCAACTACGCCATTATGTGATCCAGATCTTGTCAGCCCTCGACTATTTGCACAATAATTCAGTGGTGCACAAAGTTCTTTGTGCTTCCAGTATCCTGTTAGATGCTGAAGGAAACATCAAAGTGACAGACTACAGCATTTCCAAGCGCTTAGCTGATATCTGCAAAGCAGATGTTTTTGAGCAAGTCAAAGTTCGTTTCAGTGAGAATGGTCTTCCCAGCAAACCTGGAAAAAAAGGAGACGTATGGAGTCTGGGCTTGCTTCTGCTTTCCCTCAGCCAGGGACAAGTAACTAAGGAATATCCAGTTGCTGTTCCTACCAATTTACCAGCTGACTTCCAAGACTTTCTGGAAAAGTATGTGTTTGTTGCATTCCTGTATCATTTTGTCTTTTTTTTTTTTTTAAGACTTGAACAATTTTTTGAAAGAACAGCTAAATCCCCCTTGTGGCACTAGTCATAGTTTTTGCAGAAGAGGCAATTGCTCACTCACGGCTCAGGCTGCTAATCTGGGATTTGGGAGAACAGATCTGGTGCTCTGCTCTCTTCTTCTCTTCCCTGCCATCAACTTTGCCTGTCACTGTGGATGAGTCATTTAGTCTGTCTTTGGTTCTGATTCCCATCTGAATGATAAAGGTGATAATTTCTTAAATATAAGGAGACCTCTTTGAACACTTAGGCCTGATATGGAATAGCTCTTTAAACATGTCTCCTCTTGGTTTGCTAACAGATGCGTTTGCTTGGAAGATAAGGAAAGGTGGACTCCTCAGCAGCTGCTACAACATAGTTTTATAAACATTCCACGAATGAAAATACCTGTAGGTGAAGAAAATCTAGATGGTAAGAAACTTGGTTCTTTTTGTATTCTGCTAAATAAATGGACTGTGTGCCTGCAGTAACAGAAAAATTGAGCTGTGCTAGAGCTCCACAAGACTGCACAAGTGTTTTGTATTAACTAACCTAGAGGTTAAAGGCCATACTAGCTCTGATATCCATGACTACCTGCGATGGACTGACTGCTGTTGTCTCATCAGT
This sequence comes from Pterocles gutturalis, assembly GCF_000699245.1. Lineage (NCBI taxonomy): Eukaryota > Metazoa > Chordata > Aves > Pterocliformes > Pteroclidae > Pterocles > Pterocles gutturalis. Next base: position 11,779 of record NW_010123835.1, read on the forward strand.
AGAAGCTGATGCTTTAGTTAAGCCTGTGAATTCATCCACCTCCTGCATGGTGTAAATGTGAGATGAGACTTTGTCCTTGGAAGATTCTGTTCCAGTGAAACTTCTTACCTCGTTATGTTCTTGTTAGAAGCAGTTCCTTTGTCCAGCATAATTAATGTTAGTAATTAAAAAATATATTAAGGTTCATGCTTCTATCAGAGCTTAACTCTACACAGCAGAGCACTTTGGTATTTTAGGTTTTAGTTGGACTTGAAGTTGTTTAGGTTTTATGTTCTTCTGATGCTTATTTGACAATCCCTTGTGCATTATCCCCATGCCCCCGTACTGCCCGTGGTGGTAACTTTGATATCCTTGTTACAGATTCAGCAGGTATAGATTGCGTTGAGACAGTTGTACCCAGCAGTCAGATGTCCAGCACTTCATGCTTCACAGAAACACAGAGACAATTTTCACGCTACTACAATGAGTTTGAAGAGCTGAAGTTACTTGGCAAAGGGGCTTTTGGAGCGGTCATCAAGGTATGGTATAGAAATTATTCCCCTCTGGGGAAATCCTTTTTGGGGATGTATTTGTTTTCTCTGAAGCGAAACAATATATTAAATGTTTGCATGGTTTTATTTATTATTTTCTATTGTGCTGTGCCTGTGTTGTGGTTCTTATCTGGAAATGAATAGGCTGATAAGTTTTGTGAGGATTCCTAGGAATGTGGAGAGAAGCCTGTCAGTATGCGGAAGTTTGCATTTCAATTGTAGTAATTTCCCAGGTGGAAGGAAAACTTTCTCTTCCATGAAATTATTCTACTTCTGGCTCTAGTTGGTAAGGCATTTATAAGCATTTGACTTTAGATTTATTTGAATTTTGCAGGTGAGGAATAAGCTTGATGGTTGCTATTACGCTGTGAAACGCATCCGCATAAACCCTGCGAGCAAGCAATTTCGGAGGATTAAGGGAGAAGTAACATTACTTTCCCGCTTGAACCATGAGAATATTGTGAGGTATTATAATGCTTGGATAGAAAAACATGAAAGTCCTGTTCCCACTGTGTCGTCATCTGAAACAACTGAGGAGAAGAGAACACCCACGAAGGCTGGTCTCTTCATCCTTACCACTGAGGAAACAAATGATGTGGAAGCTAATGCTCCTCCTCCAGTTTTGACAAGTTCGGTTGAGTGGAGTACTTCATGTGAAAGATCCTCCAGCAACAAATTCAGTGGAGCTGATCAGGAGTCCAGCGATGATGATGATGACGGTGATGGGGTGTTCTCGCATTCATTTTTGTAAGTAGGCTTCAGTATTGGCACTGCAGAGCACATGAGCACAGTCGGTTTTTCCAAGTTTGTCTTTTATCATTCTCACTTCTTTTGTCAGAGGTAATTCACTGCATTTTTGTTCTGTCCCCTGTTTCAAAAACAGTGTATTTGCCAGCAGTCAGATAGCCAGGGTGAGGAAAATTTGTAGCTAAAAACTGTCAGTCTATGAGGAAAATTTTGATTTAGGCTTCTAGAAGTTTCTTATTATTTGTGTCAGAATGCATTACAGTTTACTTTATGTTGGACTGTCTTTTCCAGTTTTGAGAGTAAAGTTTTTTATAAACAATAACAGAGAAATATTAGAAATCCTGAAAAATACCTTACTTGTCCTTTCTTTTTTGTTCGTATTTTTATTAATGTGTTCCATACCTGCTTCTGTGTATGGAGTGGTTCTGTCACTCATGGTGGTTTTTTGTTTAAGCAAGTAAGTAAACTTATCTCAGTTTTGCTTATTGAATATAGAAATTAAATTTTACTGATGCAAATATATACCTTCCCTTTAAGGGACTGGGCTGTCTCAGGAAGTGTTGCTTTACAAGCATGATACTTTTCTGGGTTTTGTTTTATTTTACTTTTTTTGTTTAAGGCATATGGAAGGTCTTCAGCGGAAGCTTAGGTTTTCTTTTTTTCCCCCCGCAAATAGTTTCTAGATTTCTTAGTGAATATTTCTTGTTAATATTTAAGGTAAACCAAAACTTTGGGGTTTTTTTTCTTTCTCGTTTTTTTAAACAGGCCAACCACGGACTCTGAAAGCGAAATAATTTTTGATAACGAGGATGAAAACAGTAAAGGTCATCCTCCAGTAAGTATAAAGATAAAGCTAGTGAAGATTAAAAAATCATAAAATAGTTTTTGACAAGCAAACAGGTCCGTTGGCAAGTCCTGTTTCACTTGTGGTGTAAGTACAGAACTGTAACATTTTGTTCCATCAGAGTAAATGCTGTGCCATCATGAGCTGCATTCCTTAGAAACCAGTCTGATGCAGCTAATCTGGGTTCTGTTTCCCATAGTGTTCATTGAGCTAAATGTGAGTTCCATTTTATAGTCGTGAGCCTGGTTATTGCAAGTTTAACCCTTCAGTATGTACATGATTTGTCAGTTAACTGTATGGATTGCCTTACATGCTCTGAAACTTGAAATTCTGTTCTGCTTTTAGATTATATAAACCAATATATTTGCTCATAGTAGCCACTTTTTGAAAGTGGTGACAATACGTGTTGCTAGCAGTCAAAAAGAAAGGAAGTCAGAATAATGTGTAACGTTCTAGTTGATTTTAAGATTTTTTTGTATCACAGCACTTGCTGTGAACAGTCAGGGCACTGTGTCACTAGAAGCTGATGCACAGTTTTCTGCAGCATCTAGAATCTGTCATTGCCAGTCCTGGTGATCTGTTAAATGCTCTTATTAAAACTTCATCTCCTTTCTCTTTCTGTTGTAATGTCCATTGGCACAAAAAAGCTTTCAATATGTAATTCGATAATATGGCAGTGCATTTTTCATCACTATATCTATACACTATATCAGAATTACTGGTCAGGGATGAGGGTTGCATTATTAATTCTGTTAAGTAAGCTTTGTATATTTTAGTTTCGAATTTTGTATTTTTTTTCAAACGTGACACACTTTGAGATTTAGGTTTCATTGAGATCTTCCGAATTGTTTTTCCTCCAGTGCCTAATGATGGGAAAATGTTACTCGTTCTCACTTTGCAAATGATAGTTGAGTCACACTTGGTTTTCTAGTTTGTTTAGAAGCAGTAGCATTACAAAAATGTCAATATATTATTTTGCTGTTATTCAAACCTAGCCATAGAAGGTGAATTCTCATCAGTGTGTTCCAGCCATTGAAAAACTAGTAGTGTGCATAAAAAAAACCTGGATGGCTCCCTGTAGCTAACTGTTCTGTTACTTTTATTCTGATAAAGGATGAAGAAGGCAGTGAAAAGAATAGCCCTGGAGGAGAAGACAGAACACCAGTCATTCAGACAGTGCATTACCTGTACATTCAGGTACAAACATGCTTGCATTTTGAGATAACAGGATACTGTTTATTCCAACCTGCAGAGATTAATTGCTGTTTTTCATGAGAAAAGTAATGCAAATGAGACTAAGTTCAATGTTGTTTTTGCAATAGACTGGTTTTCTGAAAGGCTTGGCTGGTGGAAGGCACTGTGCAGCGCACATGGCTTGTTACACCTCCCAAGGTTCTACAGTTGTGCCTGGAGAGAGCAAGTTGTGTAGTGCTGTGGTGTGCAATGGGATCACTGCTGTTGCTTGTGTACAAGCAAAAGCTTGCAACTCCTGACCTAACCTTAGAACGATCTAGCCATCCAACTTCTTTGAGTCTGTGGCTTCCAGAGCATTGTTTTGCCTTGTGCTTGTGACTTGTGTAGAATATCTGCCCCAAAACCCTAACACTGTAGCTGCTGTTCTTGAGTTTGGTTGTGGTGGCAATTCCCAATGTGGAGTTGAAGTATATACTGTGTTAACTTCCAGAGGTGGAGCTGTATTCATTCTCTTCAAAGGCACCGTATTGTGTATGCACTTTCTTTTAAGAGAAAACAGTAATTCGCAAAGCCATTGTATGGCCCTAACAGTGGGCACAAAATAAAATTCCTGCAGGTGTGTGAAACTTTAGACTTTATTACTGACAACTTCTCCTTTGTATTAGGAGTTAGTGTTTCTGGGAGATGTCAACTATCATATCCAACTGTTCTGTGAGAATGTGCAATATTTTATAATGCAGTTAATGGTAGAGCTTGTCTGGAAGGAAGATACAATTAGTTGGAATTAGATTTTAATAAGCTTGATTGCATGTGTTACATATATTCATAATATAAGCGGTTAAGACGCCAAGAAAAATAAAGCCAGAGGTTCTTTAAAGTTTGTCTTAAACATACATTATGGCTTGTCTGGTTTCACCCTGTTTTTAATGCCTATGTTAGAGAATATACTACTCCACATGCTCATACCATTGTCCCAGAAAATGTGATAGTACCCATAAGTGAATGCATGTTTTCTGGTTAAAAGACAGCTCTCAGGAAAATTCCAAACAGCTGCATGTTTTGGTGATAATATTTGCTCCTGAAATGTGTGTTACCAAACCGGGCATTAATATGCACGCAGATACAAGTTTCTGATAGTCTTCTTTTTTGACAAAGCTTCCCTTTCTTCCCTCTGTCCCCTACTTATGCACAACTGCAGATGGAGTATTGTGAAAAGAGCACATTAAGGGATACTATTGACCAAGGATTGTATGAAGACACCAGTCGGCTTTGGAGGCTTTTTCGAGAAATTTTAGATGGGTTAGCTTACATTCATGAAAAGGTTAGTAGATGTGACAGTGATGACCTGTCCATAATATATGTGTTATACCTCTTTCTGTGTGGGTTTCTGTGTATTCTATTCGTTTGGGGGCATTTATTTCTATGTAAAGTGTGTTTATTAGCAAGGTTCACTCCGTGTCCTTTCCATTATTAATCCATTCTAGGGCTCTAGAATATTTTGTCATAAACTTGAATTTTGTAATGAACCACTTAGATTGTTCCCTTTGTCACAAAAATTTGACCACATTTAAAAACATTTTGTTAGGTATCTGTTAGCACTGAAAGTTGTTTCTAGTTTCTGGGCTACAGACTACAGTCTTACTTCAAAATTAATCATCAGTGACTTATTGCAGTGGGAAATCTAGTGCATTTAAAGTATGTAAAACCATTTTCCAGTCTATTGTAAAGGGAGTTTTATTTTGAATTGTGTTTTTTGTTTAATATTCTGTGGGTTTTCTTTTTTTTATTCTCCTGCTGTAACAGGGAATGATCCATAGAGACTTGAAACCTGTGAACATTTTTTTAGATTCAGAGGATCATGTCAAAATCGGTGATTTTGGTTTAGCTACAGATCATCCAGCAAATGCAGTAAGTACAGCTGAAAGTGAACAAAAAATCTTGACTTTGGTGTTGTAATAACATGAAACATGAAAATAAAACATAAAAACATAATGCTCATTGGGATTTATATTGTGGATGCCATAAACTTTTTTATTTCTAAGGCTCTAGAATTAAACCGTGTACTGCCAAACAAAGCAGCACGAAGAGCCAACAAAAGCATTTCAAGTGCCATTTACAACATGTCTGTTTTGCTGATTTCAGGTGGTCTCTAAACAAGAAGAAAATCACTCTGATAGTTCTGCTATGTCTGACCCATCAGGTTAGTTTGCATAGTTGCTTGTTCTAAATTATTTTAAGCAAATGCTTGTATTCTACAGTCTTGTATACTCTGATAGAACTTCCATTCAGTCTTTGTAATGGAAGTGAAATCTAGTTGTATCATTTGTGTGCTGACCTACTGCAATTCTGTAAAGGAATAGCTAGGTTTAGATACTGTATATAGACACAGGTACTTGACATGTGAAGGTGAGAACTGTCTGGTGTGCAAACTGTTCTTGAGACTATTTCTATCATCTTTTGCCACGCAGGTAATTTGACAGGAATGGTTGGCACCGCGCTGTATGTCAGCCCAGAGGTCCGAGGAAGCACTAAGTCCACATACAATCAGGTATGATTAAGTAAGCAATAAAAAGGTAGCATGGAATCTAAGGTACCATGTACAATTCAGGTCATTCCTGAAAAAGTGAATTCAAGTTGGAACAGGGTGTTGTGGGACTGCTACAATAAGTAAGGAAATGAGAAATATTCCTTTGAGAGGAGACCAAGGGTAGAAGGACATGGACAAGTCAGTTTTTCTGCCTGTGATGTGACCATGACTAGGTACAGGTGACTTCAAGTTGAAAGCAGGTAATCATGGAGGACCTTTATAGATGAGTAAGGCTGAAATCTTACAGTCTTTATTCAAGGTAAAATGTCATAAAGAGAAGTATATATTGCTCTTCTGATTCCTAGACTGTGATTTTGGGAGGTGAGGGTGCATTTTTTGGTCAAAGAGGATCCTGTTTATATGCAGAGATGAACTGAATTTCAAAGCAAAAATGTTTTCAAAGTGGAAAGGAGTCCTTTACATCATGGCAGTGCTGTGATGATAGAAGGCATTGAAGTCTACCAAATGTTAATGGATTGTGTCATTTAACAACAACAAAAAAACCCAAACCAAAACAAAAAAACCCCAAACCAAAAGAAAAAAATCACCACAAAAACCCCCACCCTTCCCTCTGGCTGTAATATGTTGTGAAATTTAACCAAAGCATTTTTTTTTTCTCTGCTGTTATCTTCTGCAGAGAATTCACAGGTGTTGTATTTGAACTTCCACTTTTTTCTTCCTTAGAAAGTGGACCTGTTCAGTCTAGGTATAATATTCTTTGAAATGTCTTACCATCCCATGACTACTGCATCAGAAAGGATCTTTGTTCTTGGTCAGCTAAGACTGGTAAGTGTACAGATATAAAAGATAAAAATTCTGAGCATCACATGGTTTGTTAAGAGAAGTAAAAGGATGCAATACATAGCAAGAATGTTTCCAGAAGGAGTGCTTAAAAAAAAAAAAAAAAGTTTTGAAAATATATAATGAAAAGTGAAAAATGAAATTGGAGCTGGTACTGACATTCCCTTAATACACTGTGGATTTCCTAATGGTATTACCATCAGTCAGTGTTCTGTCTGTGAAATTATTTTTTATAGTGCAAAACATTAGAGGAGTAAACTTCAGATGAAGACATCATGGCTTTACTAACTGGGTTTAGAGCCGGTGGGTCTCTCTCAGGAACCAGTTGGTATTTGTAGTTGGTAAATGCGTGTGATTATGGATTGTATCTTCATTTTATAAAATATCATAAAAAAAAAAATTTCTCCTGATCGCTCTTAAAACTAAATTTGTCATGTGTTTTTTGGTGGTTTTTTTTTTTGTTTTGTTTTGTTTTGTTTTGTTTACCATGGGCAAAAAGAATTGCTTAGTTTCTCTGTTTAAATATGTAGAGCTTAAACGTAAGACTAGCTTGAGCAAGCTAGACTGCCTGTTGTAATTCAAATGTGGGTTTTGGTTTTGGTTTGTTTTTTTTAATAGCCGACGATTGTATTTCCTGAAGACTTTGATGAAGTCAAGCATGCAAAGCAGGTAATTTTGAAAACATTTAAACTATTAGATAATCCCTGTCAAGAAATGTTAATTATTATTTTTCCCACCTAATTTTAAATTAGTAATCTCTGCCAAGTTCTTATTACACGTGTTGTGGTTTAACCCCAGCCAGCAGTATGCACGACACAGCCTTTCGCTGGCTCCTTCTGCATGGGATGGGGGAGAGAATCAGAAAAGTCAGAAAACCTGTGGGTTGAGATGAAGACAGTTTTATAGGTAAAGCAAAAGCTGCACACAAAGTAAAACAAGGAATTCATTCCCTGCTTCCCATGGGCAGGCAGGTGTTCACCCACCTCCAGGAAAGCAGGGCTCCATCATACATAACAGTTACTTGGGAAGACAAAATGCCATAACTCCAGACATCCCCAGCTTTCCTTCTTCTTCCCCCAGCTTTATATGCTGAGCATGACATCATGTGGTGTGGAATATCCCTTTGGTCAGTTGGGGTCAGCTGTCCCAGCTGTGTCCCCTCCCAGCTTCTTGTCGACCCCCAGGCCACTCACTGGTCAGGTGCTGTGAGAAGCAGAAAAGGCTGCGACTCTGTGTAAGCACTGCTCAGCAATAACACAAACATCCCTGGTAATAGTGTTATCAGCGCTGTTTTCAGCACAAATGCAAAATACAGTCTCATAATAGCTACTCTGAAGAAAATGAACTCTATCCCAGCACATGTGACATTAGAACAAAGTAAAGAAGAAAAAACTCAATATACTAAGTTGACAGGGAAATACACTTACCTGCAAAATTACCTGCAGAATTTCCTGAGCACAGTCATAAAGAAGTGCAGAGTTCGCCAGCATACCTTTTAAGCTCTGAGGGACAGTTTTGATTATTTTGGGCTCAGACAAATGGCAGCTATATTGCTTACCCCTTAACTCAAACCTTTGAAAGGGATCTGTGTCACGGAACAAAAAGAGGTGTGCAAGCAAAATTGACTGCTCTGAGTTTGAAAAGAGCTGCCGAGAGCTGATCTGGATGCCTCCATGGCAGAGAAATTAAGTGATAAGGAGCAGCGTAATCTTTTCTGGACAATCTAGATAATTTTGTCCTTGTGCTAGTGGACTCTCTTGTTGACCGTAGCATTAGCTTTTTGTCTGTTATGCCCGTGGAACAGCCATCTGGCTGTTACTAGTACCATAAAAATGTTTTAATCTTGTACAGTTTAGTGAAATATGCCAGGAAGATTCCTCCTTCTTTAATATCTGTAACTCTCAAATCTTTGTTGTTACATGTATGATTCTGTTTTCTCTTAACTTTGCTAATAAGGAGATGCCAGAGATAACATAACATAGAACAAAAAAGGATACTACATATTTTGTCACCCCAAGAGACACATTTCTAATAATTGTTGTGGTTTACTAAATCTGTGCAGATAATAACACAAAGACATTTATAATTTAATAAGCAAAGAATATCAACCCAGAAGGTTCAGGTTTTGCTTTCTTTTTTGTCCAGTCTAGACTCTCATATTTTTTCATTAATGTGATGTGACTAAGAAGTTTGTAAATAATGTTAAGATATAAAATTTTTCCAAGCTATTAATTTATTATTTAATTTGTAGAGATCGGTTATTTCATGGCTCCTGAACCATGATCCTGCAGCTCGACCAACAGCTGTGGAGCTGCTAAAAAGTGAACATCTTCCACCACCACAAATGGAAGAGTCTGAACTCCATGAAGTACTCCACCATACCTTAGCAAACGTGGATGGAAAGGCATACCGGACTATGATGAGTCAGATATTTTCACAGCGCATATCTCCAGCTATAGACTATACCTATGACAGTGATATGCTGAAGGTTTGTAGGTGTTTAGGGGATGCATGGGGTTTTTTTCCTATGTTGAATTTTAAAAAATAGTGTTTCTATGGGTAAACTCAAAACATGTTTGAGAGAATCGCATTATCTCTTAAGATTAACCTTCCCATTAGTTCCCGTTTAAAGGATGGGACAAACCTGTACTATGTGGGCTTGAATAACCATTTCCCATTTGAACCTTACATTCATTCTTCAATGAAGCAACAAGTGCTGTTTGGTTGTAGCAGCTAAAGCTTTAAGATGATGTCCAGATGATTACTTTCTTTACTCTGAGTTTCTGTCAAACTAATGGTACTTGCATCTGACTGCCAACGGAATGTGTTGCCTCTGTTTTCTTCCCTTTCCAGTTATGGCAATCAAAGTAATCCTTCTCAGTTTCTGAACTCGTAAATCTTTCTAAGTCTAAAGAAATACACAATAATGCTTTGTATAGCTGTAGTTATTTTTTATTATGTAAACATTTCCATTTATTATAGTGGGACAGGATAGCAGAATGCTTATTGCCTGTATTACGTGGATTGATTGCCTATATTATGTGGAGTGTTCATGGCGTGTGAATTATATATGTACTTTTTATTTGTGATGGTTTCAGGGTAGTTTTTCTAGTTGGGCAACCAAGATACAGCAGCATGTATGTGAGATTGTCAGCCGGATATTTAAAAGACACGGTGGGTGTGTTTACAAAAGTCGTTCATTTCCTTTTTCATGATTTAATGGATTTAAGAGAATGGAATGGTTTTACTGCTATCACATGAGCTGGAAAGTATGTTCAGTAGTTCCATATCATTTGGAGTTTTGCATTGTTTCTGCTGTTATTTTGGCATCCCAGTAATAGCTGTTGACTTCAAATTTGAATTATTTAAATTATCCATAGAAAGAACAGTGAAAATCTTAATTATAATTTTGAATGTGTTTGGTTATTCTGATAAGTCTGAGCTTTTAGTAGTAGGGAGCATTATGTAAAATCTAGATCTGAATATAAGGATAGCTCTATAGTGAAAGACCAAGCATCTGTGTAGCACAGTAACCTCTCCATATAGCCAGAATGGGAGTGGCCTAGGAAAGAATGAGGTAACAGAGCAAGTTCAGTGGTACTTCTCTTAGCAACGATTTGCTGTTCAGGAACTTCCTGAGCCAGAGCTGGTGTCATGGTGTTTAATATTTCTTCATGATTGTCTTTCCAGGACTCGATATATCCAGTCATTAGTAATAGTATTTCCTTAAAATTAGTTTTTAAGAAAGGAAGAAGATTTATGCACACGCTGTCACATTTGAAATGTTATAAATTGTATTGTTTTATAGGTGTTCATGATATTATTTTATATAAAAATAGACAATTTTAAAATATAAACTGGGATATTTCCCAATATCTCATAACTTGATTAAGCATGATCAGGGTTTGGCAATACAAAAGAATGAGAAATTGCGAAATGCGAAGTCAAGTAATGAGAAGTTACTTTCCCCCTTCCCCCTGCCCTGCCCCCATTTAAAACTTGACAGACAGCATTTGAGAGATTGAAATGTTTTTATTCTTTTGGAAAAAAACTGAGTGGGTTTTGGATATGTATTTTTTCCATTAGATGGTATCTACTGACTCTAATGGTTAGAAGCATTTCCTTGTATTTGGGGCTTTTTTCTCCCCCTGATTTAAATGTGTATGTTGAAATCTAATTTAAGATGTGAGTAAAGCTTCTATAATAAAATAGCTGTTTAAGAATCAGTAGAGAATTTAAAACAGGCAAGTATTTTTCAGTGATAAGTGATGTTATTGTTCATAGTAAGGTTTCAGTGAAGATTGGATTCATACAGATAGATGGCTGCAAAATATAGCCAGAAAAAAAAAAGTTATTTATGAGGTTTAAAAGTGAACCGTAAACACTTCTAGTAGGTTTTTGAGACACAGGATGCAACATATCTGAACAATGTTTGTTCTCTATGGAAGTGCCTCTAGACCAAAACAGTACTACTGGTACCTGCAGAGTTTCTTGTTTGGTTCATATGCACGCTTTTCTGAAAGGTGGTGGTTAAAGAGGGAGGGCAAGGTGAGGATTCTGCTGGCGCTGTGGAATTGGCAGTTCTCTGTTTCTCTGTGGGCTGCCTGCGGAGCCCAAGAAGTGTGTGAGATAGAACATCAAAGTTTGTTTGATGGCTTTCTTTAAATGGTGGAAGAGGAAAGTCTATTAAGGACACTAAAAATAATGTAATTTTTGAAAGGTATTGGTTGAGATTGTCATGCCCTGCAAGATTGTTCATGAGCTTGTAACAAGCAGATGTTACTTCTGAAGTGGGAGATAATAGTATTTTACTGTTTTTGTGCAGGAGCCATCAAGCTTCACACCCCACTGCTGATGCCCAGAAATAAAAAATTATACGAACATAATGAAGCTTCATATTTCATGGATCACAGTGGGATGCTGGTAATGCTTCCTTATGACCTCAGAGTAAGTAATACCATCTCTGCAGGCAAAGCTGGGTTTGAAGAATGCTGTGGCATTTGTAGATCCCTTTGAGTCACTCATCACAAGTGAGGCTTAGGCTTATATTTCTTCTGACTGTTGAAGTAGTGTATCTTGCAGTGTCTGTTCTTGTATTGCTTAGTGCCATCTTGGTTTTGACAGCTGGAGCCCTGACAACATTGGGAAGAAATACACTTTTTTTCTTTTTTTTTTCCTTTTTTTTCTCCCTTAACATAGGTGAAAATAATGCCATATGACGGTTGTGGTAGATGTCACTACTGTTTGGTTTGTTTTCTTGCACATACATGAGACAAGACTTTTCCAATGACCAGTGAAAATTCTAGTATTCTCATCCCTTTCTTATTTCTATGTCTCTATAGAGAATGTGGGTAACAGTTTGTCCAGTTTCATGTTCCTCAAAGAGATGTTATCAAGGATCATTCTGCTCTTGAGAGGAATTGCTGTTTGTGCAGTTTGGGATTCCTCTATCAGTAATAACCCAGAACACCCAATTGTACACAATGTTGGCCTAGTTAATTACCCTGCACTTGATTTAACACCTAAATATTTTAAGTGATATTTTTTGTTTATTATTGATGGTTAAAGAATCTGACTTTTTATATTCCATTTCATTAATTTAAGGTGAGTTTGACTTGCCCACCTTTCTTTTGCATTTATAACATCAAGCAATACAATATGATTCACAGTTAAGGATTTGTGCAGGATCTACAGAATTGATCTTTCTGTTGGAATTACTTGTTTTGGAAAATGAGTTGAACAACGATTTATTAAAAAGTACTCCTTTATATCTTTATGTAAGCAAAATACTTTTGTACAAGCAAAATACCTGCTTGCACATTTTTATATGCTCATGGACAATTTATGATGCATTTTGCATGCATTAGTGTAATTAAGAATTGTTGTTCTTTCCCTCTCCAGACTCTTCTAGGAAATTCATGGGGAGGAGGTCTTTTTATTTAAAAGAATAATTAGATTAATATTACTTGGCTATGGCAAATATTTAAGGCATTATTACACATGTGAGAGTACAAGTGCATGGTAGTAATTCATCTCCAGTTTCAGAGCCTCGTTAGACTGAATGGCTTTTTAACAATTTTCATGTATTTTGTTTTTCAGATTCCTTTTGCAAGATTTGTAGCTAGAAATAACATATTGAACTTGAAAAGGTAAGGGACATAGAAGATGATATTTTGCACAGATGCCATGCTTTATGACACTGACCACTGAAGATCCTGATTCATTCTTCAATGTTTCTCTTAGATACTGTATAGAGAGAGTTTTCAGACCTCGGAAGTTAGACCGCTGTCATCCCAAAGAACTCCTAGAATGTGCGTTTGACATCATTACGTCTACTGGAAATAGCTTTTTGCCTATAGCAGAAACAATTTATGCCATTTCAGAAATCATTCAAGAGTTTCCAGTGCTACAGGTAGATTCTCTAATCATCCCCTTTGCTCTCTTTTCCATCCTAAAATTTTACTCTAAGCAGTTACTTAGTCTAATGGGTTTCAAAAGGACAGCACCTTTAACCTTAACAAGTACAGAGCTGTTCACATTTTATCAATAGGCAGTTCTAGAACGCTGTCATTTAAACCAAAAATAATGTTCCTTAGGTAAACTTCAAGCATAGGTTTATGTGCAAAGGAAATATTAATTGAATCCTTACAGTGCCATTGAAATAACATCTTTCCTCTGTAAGGCAAGTGATTATTGTAAATGGGACAAGCCTTACCATTCTTCAGTTACAGATGGAAGGTTAGGTGGTGGAAGGAGAGGTCTGAAGTTAGTTTTGAGCTAATATTAAATGTTTAGGAAACATTTTTTTTAAGCAAAGTGGAATGCAGGTAAAAATTTTTTTTCTTTATTTTTTTCTTTACCCTTTGCTAGGAGAGAAATTACAGTATTTACTTGAACCATACTGCCTTACTGAAAGCTATACTTTTGCACTGTGGGATACCAGAGGATAAACTCAATCAAGTTTACATCATTCTGTATGATGCTGTGGTAAGATACTAGTTATTAATCTAATATCTGTAATCATCACTGTAGAGTGTCATGTTTTGTGGAGCTATCTCTAAAAATGAGTAACAGCATATTGCCATCATAACAAGGAATATCCCGTCAATACATAAAAAGGCTGTCTATCTTTGGGCTTTAAACTTAGATTATTTACTTTTCTGTTACTTGTGGATTGGGGTGTTTTAAGATTATTTTTAAATGCGTATTTATGACAGAATTATTAACCTGTATAATTAAGAACTGATAGGCTATTCAGTCAAAACTTCAAAATGTATCTTAATATCATGTTGGTCTTTTCTACCTTATAAGCAGAGAAAATAGGTGGAATTCATTTGAATAGTTAAGGTAGTGTTTTAATCCCAACAAAATACCTTTTAAATTTCCTTTTATTTTATTCCTTTTTTTGTTTATAAATTTACATAAGCATTTCAGTATTTATGCAGAAATGCTTTTCAACAAAGTTGGTATTTTTATACTTTTTCTTGCATCTTGAAACCAAGCTGAATATGGCCTCACTACAAGATAGGTCGAAAATGTGTTATTCATTGGTTTTGTTATTTTACAGTAGTATTGCAGTATTTCATTAACGGTATTAGAAAGCTGTGTTTTAATTCTCAGCAACAGTATTTTTTTTTGGTAACTCAGTTGCTGAAAATGTTTTAATCTGTTTCTCTTGTAGACTGAAAAGCTAACTAAAAGAGAAGTAGAAGCTAAATTCTGTAATCTTTCTCTCACATCAAATAGTGTAAGTAATTTTAATTCAGTGTTAATTTCCCTGTAACTTGCCATAAGTCAGTAATATCACAATTTAATCAACCAAAGTAAGAAAAATAAACTGTTACATCTGCTATTCAAAATAGATCAGTCTCTTAGGAAGTGGTCTGATTTTGTTCCCTGTTGTCTCTGGAAGTCAGTATTGCAGCTATCCAAGTTTCTTCTTTCAGACGTATTTTTCAGACTGTGGAAAAAATTAAAAGGTAAATGGAATACTCTGCAGTGGTATTTAGTAAAATGAGAAAAACTTAAAAAAAAAAAAGTCTGCAAATGTTGATGAATGCGCAGAAAGAGTTGAGGTTAACTTCTGGATACCCTGATGAGACTTGTGCCTGTTCATTCCTTTCCTCAACTTGATAGGTAAAAACAGGCTGCTGGGCAAAAGAAGCAAAAAAGGCAGATATTTTACTCACACCAGGGCAAATATTTTTCATTTTTTAGATGTGACCTATTATGACTGTTGTCAGTGGTGCTACCTATGGTTTTTATTTGAATTGTTTCTAGCTTTCTCGACTCTACAGATTCATTGAGCAGAAGGGAGAAGCAAGTAACGTGTTTCCATTTTTAAACACAATGATAAAACAAAAGCCAGGTGTCTCTCAGCTGTTGAAGCATGGCATGAAGGATTTAGAGGAAATCATTGGTCTGTTAAAGCAACTTGGAATAAAACTTCAGGTTTGTAAAATACTCTGCTAATAAATTAATGGATTTATAGGCTGCTGGGCCTTGTAATTTGCCAGGAAACAAAGTAATGATATTTTAGAATTTAAAAAAAGCACATCAAAGTGTCTTTTGATGGCAAGTAATAATACTTGCCTTTTTTTTTTTAATATGCATTTTAAGCATAACACCCCTTCCATTCCAAAGTCTCTGGCTTCTGTCTAATGACACACAGACTTTTTTTTTTTTTTTTTTTTTTACCAAGATTGAAGGCATTACCTAGAGCATAAAGGAATTTTCAATTTTAAAGCAAGCTATAAATATCTGAAAAATACAGAAAGTTGCTGACTACTAAAAGGCTTCCCCTCCTCCAGCTTCCTTGAGGCTTGCTGTTTGGGTTTTGTGCTGTAGATCTCTTGGGATGCTTTAACACTAAAGCATCATTTTGTTATTTTTAATTGTATTCTAAATTTTTTGATATAAGGAATGTTTCTGTGTGTCTTTCTTATGTGAGAATAGTGTTTTCAATCCATACTGCTAATAGGAAATTAATTATATTAACTGTTAATATTGGTACAAGTCTTGTATACATATGCATTTTTATTTTACAGATTTCTATAAATCTGGGACTAGTTTACAAAATACAGCAACACAACGGTATAATCTTTCAGTTTATAGCATACATCAAAAGAAGACAAAGAACTGTGCCTGAAATTCTTGCTGCAGGGGGCAGATATGATCATCTGGTATGTGCTCATCTCTTGATAAATTTAGGTGTTTTTTTGTTGTTTTTTTTTTTTTTTAAACCATGAAAAAATGAAGAACCTTTTTGACATTCTGCAAAGATAACTATTTGAGTCTTCCATTTTGTTTTGTCTTGTTTTCAGATTCCACAGTTTAGAGGGCCTCAGACAGTCGGACCAGTTCCTTCAGCTGTTGGAGTCAGCATAGCTATAGATAAAATAACTGCTGCCGTTTCCAGTGTGGAGGATTCTGTAAGTCTGGTTTTTGGGAGTTGGGACCTTCAAGATTACAGCCTTTTATTTTTAATGTAAATGGGACATTTTTCTCAGCCTGTGGATTGCTTCAGATGGAAGAGTACAGCTGTATTTAGCTATTAAATGTTACTTTGCCCCTACTGCTTCTTCCTTTATAAAAGTATAGAAGGTGGAGATGGAAAGAAACTTAAGAAAATGGACAAATTTGTACAGTAGTACAAAGTACCCAATTTCACTTGGTTGTGGAATTTGTATTTTATTAACTTTTCTTTATAAGAATAAATAAACATTGCTGAAGCAGAGTGGGAAGGAAAAATCAATAGGTTAGGATACTTTGCAAGCTTGGGCTGTGCAGATGCTTTTTGTCAGAGATTAAGCTTCAGTGTCTTTCAGACATGCTTAGGTAGATTGTGGCTCTAAAAAGAGGTGGATCTGACCCCTTTTTTCAGCTTGATGCATTTTGAAAAACATTGGTGTATTTATCTTTCTTTGGTACTTTTAACTGTTTTATGAAGGGGAAACGGTGGTCTTGTGGATAATATTATCCCCCTTGCTTTTACTTTCCCTTCAGGTTTCTGTCAGCTCGTGTGACCTGCTGGTTGTAAGTGTTGGTCAGATGTCAATGGGTAGAGCTATCAATATTGTTCAGAAACTCTGGACTGCAGGAATTCCAGCCGAAATAATGTATGACTGGTCCCAGGTAGAATTTCTCTCTCTGTGTTTTAACTATATTGTTCTCCAGTATTAGTGCAGCCTGAGATCATCCTTTTTCAATTTTTTGTAGTTTTTATTGAGTTGTAGACTCATAAAACTGAGCATGTAGGGAGCTATTCAGATACAATAACGTTAAGAAAGTCTCTCTGGCCTTGCAGCATTCTTCCTCTCTACCTCCCAGAGTGTGATGGAGGAGCTTTTATGTGCTTCTCAGAGCAAAGAGGAATTAAGTGACCTTCCCCAATTATACACAGAGTCCAAGGCCTATTGAAATCAAAGGGGAAAGTTGCATAATGAATTTAAAATTAGGCCAGTTAGCTCCAATTGGGTGAAGTGAGGACACTTCAAAGCAGAAGCATATCTTCTACCAGCAATAAATTTTCCTTTCACCGAGGGCTGCAAGTAGGCTCCCTGAATTCATGAGTTAATCTTTATTAAAGGACACGGCTGGAATAGAATAGTAGCATCAACTTTTAGTGATATCCAGATGACTGAAGACTGTCGGGTACAGAGGCAATAGTGACATCATGTGACTTAGAAAAACAGTTAGTAAACTGAGCTACTAGATACACTGTGCGGTCCCCAAGTACTCCCTGGAGAGATGTGTGGTAGGAAGGAGAGACAGCGGCAAGCTGAGTTGTGCCCTTTTTTCTCCAGTTGAAACCAAGCAGACCTTTAGCCACTACTACCTCACAGGAGTGGTGAGTTACGTGGCAATGCTTAAGTCCCTTTTAATAGTGGTGGCAGTTGTCCAAGGATTATGAGTCTGGTTCACCTTTAAGTATGCCAATTGGTGACTAACAAAAGAGACACTGTGCAGTTGTCCATCTCTTCTTTTTGTGATTCTTAAGAAATGAAGATTTGGGTAGGTTTCACCTCTGTCCAGTGCTGTCCTGCAACCCACTGCTAAGTCAGTGCAGCAAGCCCTTCAGTCAGCTCAGCACCGAGAGTGATGTAAGTCAGGCTCATATTTACACAGAACCCAGCTGGAGTCAGCTTTCATGATGCAGTACCAGTCAAGCAGGACTGAGCTATTACTGAGAGTTGCACACAGTGAGGTGGTAACTCTCTGATTATACATTTTTACAGTTATCTAGACCCTGCACTTCTAGATCCAGCTAGCCCTCCCATGGGGGAACTAGGACTGCAGGGCCTAGGCATTCTCTCTGTCTAGTGTAGACTTAGACAGACTTCAGTTTTTAAGGAGTGTTACATGGATAAATAGATGCATAATGAAGTTTTGCCACCTGGACTGGTTAACAAGGCTTTCCTCTTTCAGAAGCTTATATAATCAGTGTAATTGCTGCATATCAAGTTATTTTAATTAAGGACGGGAGACTTTGTTTACTTAAGTGATCATTTTATAATCTGTCAAATTTCTGCCCCCTTCTTCTTCCCTGTTCCCATTTTAGTCCCAGGAAGAACTGCAGGAATATTGCAGGTGCTCTGGGATTACATATGTGGCTCTTGTGTCCGATAAAGAAGGAAGCCATGTGAAGGTAAGTGTGGGACCAGAGGGTGCGTGATGGTGTTTCAGATTTATAATCTGTTGTTCTACAATTTTTAAAGATCACTACTATTTTCAATAAAGTATTTAAGTAGATGGAATTCGGGTAAATACAGTTTCAGTTGCTAAGTAGCAGAAAGCTCTTCTGAAGAAGCCTGCTTTTTATCCCACCATAACTCTGTTACTCACAGACCTCCTTTCCTCTAGGAAAAGTCAAAAAAATAGTGCAAACATTGACTTTGAGTCATCGGTGTCTTTACACGGAAAAAGGTTTCTGTTGTCTCTGATTTCTTTGAATCTACAAAATGAATTAGTTGACTCAGTCATCTTTCCAGTTGGCAGTTTTCCATGTTACAAAACAAATACAACTACAAGGTAAATCTAAAAAAACCCATGTAGTTTCAAGAGGCAGAGTCTGAACAACACTCATCTCTGTAAACTGACATTAAGGTGGAAAGACTGGACTGTGTCACAGCATGAATTACCACCTTCTGTGCTCTGCAGCCTGCGGTTCTAGTACCTTTTTAGAAGTTAAAAATTTTTAAATGTTCTTGATTCTGGATTATTACCAAAAAGGTCATTATCCTTGGAATAAAGATTCATTCTTTGACTGAAAAAAAAAAAAAAAAAGCAATAATTTGACAGCATCTGGCATGACCACGCTACCTAGCCAATGTGCATTACTAAGATATTTTTCACTTGTTATTCACTCTCATTGTCATTGCAACAGAGATAGCAAATAACTGTGCAATAACCATACGAACAAGCAGATTTTGATTATGCGAATGTGATATCACAATGTCTTCCATGAGATTATTACAGAGCTTTCTTTTAAATATGGCTTTACTGAAGCAAAACCAATAAAGAACATGTTAATGAGATGAATGGTGTTGTTACTGATTAATCTCTTCCCAGTAAAGATGGAGCAGATATTCTGAGTTCTGAATGTTTGAGTCTAACTCTTGCAAATTGAAGGGCAAGCCTTATTCTAACATAATTCCTTAACTAAAAGAAAAAAAAAAAAAATCAAATCCCAAACCCACATATGCTATTATTAATACGGTATTTGCACCTATAAACCATTCTTTTAAAAAATTTATTATTATATATTAAAGACAAGTAGACATGCTAGTTTAAGTTTTGGGAATGCAGAGGAAATTAGTTGTTTGGGAAAAAAAATCAAAGATTTAATTGGCAGTGATTGATTGGTAATGATGATAGCTTCCTTTGACTGCTTCACCTTTAACGTGTGAATAATCCAGTTTGGTTTTGATTAAATTTGGTAAGCTTATTCATATGCTAATTTAAGGATCAACAATCTTAACCACTGAACTCCATCATAGGTGAAATCCTTTGAGAAAGACAGACAGACGGAAAAAAGGATTTTAGAATCTGACTTAGTAGATCACCTGATCCAGAAACTGAAAACTAAAATCTGTGATGAAAGATGTAGTAGGTAAGTAGCATAACAGGTGAACATAAATAGTCAAAATCAGAAGTGAATGGATGTTTGTTTTAATTAAATAATTTTGAGATACACTAAGTTAAACCTTCATTTTTTTCAATAAAGAATAAGAGCTTTGCTGAATTCCTTTTGCGGGGAAAAGAAAGCAAAAGGCTTGGTTATAGAATTTCACTGAGATTAATAAACAGACTGATTTCCCTAGCTGCTGTTACATTCAAACATCCATAGTGCTTCATAAATTAAAAGGCCATGCAGTTATCCAGCTCAAATGCTACCAGAACACCAGTATTGTTTGTATGGCAGGACTGCCTGCAAGTCCCTGATACTGACCAGAAGTCCATTACGGTCACGTACTGTGTAATCAAAGAATTGAAGCAGTGAATCCCTTTCATTCTGAGGCAGTACTGCTGTGGTAAAAATGAAGATAGCACAGCTGTACACCTTGGCTGGCACAAGTGAAAGTAACACCTGGCAAAGACTCAGAGTACACAGCAACGCCCCATCATCCTATCTTTGCTAAAATTACTATTTATTGTCACCAAGAGAAGTTAGTACGGAAATCACAGGAGGGGCTACAGTCACACCTGTGTGCGTAAGCAGTATAGATGTTATTCATACAGAGCCCTTTGTAAACATACGTAATTATACACACATCTCTGTATATTTATATGTATATACTGGCAGCAGGAACAGACAAAGCTTAGTGACAAACTAGAATTCAGAAACTAACAGATTTGACATCCACAGTATTTCTGAATAGACTTGACAATAAAGGAAATGGTTAAGCTGGGAAACGCTTAACTAGAGCCGTGGTTTGTGCAGGTGGCTGACATCTCCTGCTGCTTACCTCTTCATTCTCCTTTTTCTGGCCTCAGCCAGTCTTGGCATTTAACTTCACAACTAACCTGATTTTCATGTGTTTTGTGACAGATCTACAGGATCTATTAGAAGCTGTGAAAGAAAATAATTCTTTCTAAATGTTACCTTATTTCTAGATCCTGAGAACAGAATATAGAAAAACCCGTATTTGGTAATACTAAACAGAGAAATGCAATATACTATGATTGTAATAACACTGGCAGATTTCTTTGTTAATGAATCATGAATGTGGAGAGTAAAGAGATCAAAACTAATTAATGAAAGCTTCTTTGAATATGTGTGATCTTAAGTATAAATATTATTTTAGTATTATGTCATAGAAACCTGTAAGAAGTTGTAGATTAATAACTATTCTCATAATATATTCTAGTATTAGGATCTAAATCACTCTTGCGTGATGGAGAGCAGATTTTTATGTATCCATAGAAAGCATGAATATTGCTCCTAGATCTGATTTTGTAATGTAATTTTGTATGATTTCCTGGCTGTTCCAGAACAGAATTTAATCTGCAGATATGTGCTGGGAAGTATCCATAAATTTCTTTATCTGTTGCAATGAAATAAGTATGTTTGTATGATAATCTGAAACAATGTCTTATTACAGTATTTCTTCATTATTGTAAATTTGGTTCCCTAACTGTCTTTGTTTATTTTTAGAGAAACCTCAGATAATCTTTCAGTACCAAATCAAAAGGGATCATTTACTAATATTTCAGGTATTTAGTCTCTAGTTATAGAACGTACAAGCTGTTTATTTTTCTGATTAAAAACTGTTTTATAAGAAAATAGTGGTGGAACATTAATTTTTAAAGTATTACCAAAGTCAGAGCAAGAAAATGTTTTCTAGCAGTGCCTCTGGTTAGAGGCAGTTCTTCCTAATCTCAAATGTTGTTCCAAGTGATCTAAACCTGAGATTTTCTCCAAACTAACAAAACAAGCGCTCAGACCAACAGGCAGAATATTCGCCATTCAAGCATTCATTGACGCAGTGATTCAGGAGGCAGAGGAAGGGAGCCAAAAACTGTGACCACTTCCAAGCTGAGGAGAAATTAAATGTCACCTTGATGAAAAATTACATGACCTGTGATTGTTACAGTGTTGAGACCCACGTACACTGACCTACTGTCCTACTAAGATTTTTTTTTTCTTCAAATGAAAATGCCTTCACGTTTAGCTACAGATTTGCACTCCTTAGTGTGATAATAGAAGTTTCTATATAAAGAATAATGTTAAGTACTTGTTGTGTGGATAAAGTTTGGCATTTTTTATAATTATTTTATTAAGTACTGATACAGTGTATGGTAGTGGTTGTTTTTAAATAAACTTTTTTCACACCCTTGCATAACAGCATGGGAGAGAGATGGCTGTGCTTAACTTGGGGGGAGTTTGTGTGTGTGTTTGTGTGTGAGAGAGAGAGAGAGAGAGAGAGATAATCAGCGTGTTCAAATTTTTAGTTACTGTTATTTGGGGGAGCTGAGGGCTGAAGTTTATTGTTTGTTTTGTCATTGACTCTGCTATGGGACTGAGCATTAAATAGTTGCCTCATTCTTGTAAAAGCTTTTCTTCTTTTGATATTAGGTATGCTACATTCCTCTGTAAAAATTCTGAAAGACATTTGGAATGTTTTATTAGTTTCAGGGAACAGTGATGTCAAATACCATATTTCTTAGTCTTACCAACCAGTCCTTCAAACTCATAAGTAAGCATTTGAGAATTTACATGCACGTTTCACTATCCTATCTATTTGACTGACTTGGGGGGTTTTTAGCAGCTTTTCAAACCGTATAGTATACAGAACTTAGCTTATTAGTATTTGTGAATTTTCTACTTCTTGCTACTTCGTGTATAAAAAAAGAATATAAACTAAAACTATGTGTTTGCATTTTAGGTGCATTTGAATCACATGGAACTCTTGCAGTGCCTAACGTTAGCGTTATAGCTCCTGAAAAATTGTCTGCTAGTGCCAGGCGTCGTCAAGAAATTCAGGTACACACACATCAAATCATTATTAAGAAGTGATCCTTGAAAGTTAAGGAATGGTAGAATTCATATTTTTACTATCATCTAAGTTACACATACATGTGGTTTGTTCTTATGAATAAAACAGACTACGAACAACACGAAAGGTTGAAGGCAAATACCACCTTCTTTAAACATTTTGGATCTTGGGCATTATCTGTGACATTATGGCTCAGCTGTCATTGTACATATATATTAGGAATCTTATTTTAGTCGGAAACATAGTTGTGGAATTTTGCTTTTTTTTTAATAAATGCTGAAGTGTGTTAAAAGTTCAGCATACTTTTAATTTGAATGCAAGTTCAGTGTACTTTCAATTTGTAATATGTTTGTAACAGATAATGTGTATTTCTTTATGATGTCTCCAACTAAAGGCCTAAGGAAAATGCAGATTTTAAAAAAACCTGCCTAAATGTGATGATATATAACATAGAAAAGATTTAGTGGTGCTAGAAACAAATGTCAGAGTTTGCTCATTTAGCATTATTGCCTTCAAAATATTTAGTACATGGTAAAACAGAACTGTAATCCTATCTGTTTTTCAGTCCAAATTTGGGTGTGCAACAAAAAAATTCCCCCTATAAATACTTGGAACGCAAATAAAGTGGATGTTATTCTCTGAGCTTTGAGCTAAACAGACTATGTGTTTTCAGGTTTTTAATATATAAAACATCTTTCCAAGGTACAAAAGACAACATAGTGCAAGGTAAAGCGCTACCTTTGCAAGATTACTAGCTTGTTCTGGAATAAAGTGTTACAAGGCACAACCCATACTTTGGTTTGGCTTTCCAATCAGTTGTCCTTCTTCAGCTACAGATGATTTGCTGTACCCACTCACAGGTTCTCACATTCCTCTGAAAAGTTATCTAACACCCAGAAACAGAAAGGCAGTTCTTAATACATACGCGAGAATGGACACTGTAACGTGTAGTTCCGTCTGCTTTAGTACAGTACTGGTATTATCAAATCTTTTACCATTGCTGCAAGAGTGGCTCAGCCCCAGTCTCCTTCCTGTCTACTCATCAAGGATTATTGTGGAATTGTTACTGAAAATTACATCAAATGTGAATTTTAGTTTAAATATGATGTATCTCTACGTCTTGTGTTAGAAGCAGCCTCTTCTGTTCTCATCGTCCATGAAACAGAAAATAACCGTTCCCAACCTGTGTCACGGAAGCAGGGTATTTTACTGTTGCCCATCTTTTGTTGCCAGGTGCAAACAAGACTTCAGACATTCATTTCTAGCCTTCAACAGAAAACAAGTGAGATTGAGATTTTAGCAGTAAGTATTTGGCGGAAGCCTGAATTAATTTCAAATTCTTAATTTAATTGGATGATGCAGTTGCTGTCTGGAACAAACTACTGCCACTAGCCTCGCTTTAGAGACACCAAATGAACCAAACTTCTGGTTAAATAAGATCCATGTCATGTTTCTTTAATGCTTGAAAAGTATCTCAAATTGTTTGTATTGATTGGACAGTTGTATGGAACAAAATTTAGCAAGTATTTAGTTGTACATTCTTAAGCTGTACTTATGCTAACTACTGTGGTAGATCAAATAACTTTTTGCTCTTACATTTAAACCAACGCAGCTTTTGTTTGTATATAGACTTTGCTTGTTTGTATATAGACTTTGCTGACCATGTCATGAAGGACTTTAAAATGGTGCATGCTTTTCAGGAAACATACCGCCTCTTTGCCTATGCCTATTTAGAACTGTCATTAAAGTTTGTTTAAAATGCTTAACACCCTGGTAAATTCCCAGTTGTCAGCACAAGTGCTTCTTTAGAAATTGAAAAGTCTGACTCCCTTCAGTATAGCTAATCTCTAGTTGGCAAAACTGATAACTAAACAACTGTTAAGTACTGATTTCTTGATTATATTTTTACAGGTAGATCTGCCAAAAGCAACTGTGATACACTTCTTATCATTAGAGGTAAGTAATTAAGTATTGTTGTTAAAACTCTAATTGAACAACAGATGATAAATTATTTTCTTAATGAAGTGGAATGTAAAATTCACCCAATGTAGTTTTTTCTCCTTCAAGGAGTTTGAATTAGGTTTTAAACCTTGAAAGGATATTTTTACCCAAGGAGCTTGACCAAGGCTAGAAATATCTTTTTTGTCAAATGCCCAAGTTATGCAAGACGCCATTAGGAAGTCCCAATCCAAAGCTCTGTGTTTTTTTCCAAGAATAGTTAACTGAAATTGTCTTGCCGCTCATTTTCGGAAACAATAAGCATTAATAGCAGTTTCAACAAAGGTGTTTCTTGAAGCTGTTAATAAAGGAGGACCAAAATACAGAGGTAATTGTTTTGAGTACAGTAGCTGAGAACATCTAGTGAAGCCAAGATAAAAAAAAAATACTTAACACAGATGTGTAAGTATTAGACTGACACCTTTAACAACTCAAACTGATAAGGGGGGAAAAAACCCACCAACGACAAAACTCTTTTCTTTCCTCCTGTGACAGCAGTAGCTTTAAAGTCAGAAGTTCTTACTAGAGAGACAGATGCCTTCCCACCCTCCAGAAACTAAGCTCCAGAATGGCATCCTGCCTGTGAGTGGATTTAGTACTTTCATACCTTCCATATGCTGCTCTGAAGCAGTGCTTGTCTGGTAATCAGACCCCAGTGAAACACATGAAAATATTTTCAAAATACTTAGTTCATCCAGTTTATCCAAATCATGGAGATAGTTTATCGCCTTTTACTTGAAATAAGTAACTAGCATGCAGACAATCACTTTGCATCATTCACTTTTGATCTCCCATACACCACGGTTCTCCTTCTGTCCAGAGCCCTTTTCATTGCTTACACCTTTTTATTTCCAAACTATCTAAGAAACTGATCACTAAATTCTTAATACATTTTCTTAGAGAAAAAAAATTAAAAATCAAGTTGCACATGTTGTTCCTATGAATTTTGTTTGGAGCCTGTTTAATTAAGGAACATTGACATTACACAATGTTCAGAAGACTGAATCCTATCAGAATTATTTCCTTCGTGAGAGAATGTAAGACTGTTACCATAGTTCCCTGTCATTTTTTTTTCTTAGTTTGATGGAGATAGACAAGCCTTTGATGCTACTGTGAGACAACTGATGTCACGATGGCCAAAACAGAGATGTTCATACTTACAAGCAATTTGTGATGAAATTTACAGTATCAAAATGGAAAAGAGGTAAATTTGTTAAGCTCTTGCAGGTACATGAACCATCAGAGTTTTCTGCATTCAGGTGTTACTAAATAAGTTGCTCTTGTCTTCCCCTTTCCCTCTCCCTGAGGAAAAAAAAACTCAGGAAATGTGTATCACTCCTTCAGTATGGAAGAGTCTACTGATCATCTAACCCTCACTTGTGGTAAAATGTAAATTCTCGGCCATGTAAATTCTTAATTTTTATAAGCGTTTTCAAGAGATTCTAAAGTTTATTCCCACTGTTATCTCATTTTTTGCTTTGTTCATAAAACTGAAAAGCAAACAAGTACATACATTCAGGCATACTACTATCCAACTACGTAACAACCCTCTTCTCATGGGAGGGACTCAGCTTGCCTTTTAAAACTCACGAGCACATTCAGTTCCTCCTGTTTTGAAGGAGTACAATGGGAATCTGGCACAGCTTTTTCTAAGCATAAAGACATGTATGTTCAGCTTGTCGTCTCCTTTATGGATTCTGTCAAGGCTGAAACAGACACGCTGGGCACATGCAGTTTTAAGCCTCAAAATTTCTACTGTTGCATGTTGTGAGAGAGTTAAGTGAGACCTGGGTATTTATATCCTACTGTGGGTTTAATTTATAATACATTTTCTTAAAGCTATGTTCAGCTTGAAGGTACTACTTAACCTTTAAGTGAAACTGAAATTGACTTCGATTCCTTTTTCTTAGATAACCCACTGAAATTGCTTCAGGGTTGCTAATGTTTAGCAAACATTAGGCAACTGAGTAACAAGTGAAACATTTTTTTCTTCCTGTGTCTTGCAAAGCTGTGAGCAACAGAACCCCGTTACTCCATACTAATATGCCATACAATGTTGGGAGTGAATGTAATGCAGTCCCTAACGAAGTCCTCCTTTCCCATTTGATGCCTGCACACAAAACACTGCTTAGCTGTAAGCCCTCAGATCACTGAATGAAAACTGACCAGGCTGGACAAATGGAAAGAGAATGAAAGGGAAAACTGCAGTCACAGCCAAAGGAACTAAAACTTGCTGTTTTTTTCTACTGCATCCTTGCTGTTAGCTTATTGCTAGGATTTGCCATAGGTTTTGTAGCTTTTGAACCTGCAGTTTCAAAATTTTCTCTTTTCCTTCCCTCCACAGGGTTCCTGCACTTATCCTGTACAGTTATCGAGATGAATACAAGGTTTTGTTTTAGTGCTTAAAGCATCTTTTATGGGGTGCTTTTACAGACAAGTGTTTTGTCAAAAGGAATTTCTGAAAAATGTGATGCAAAACAGGCAACTACTGTCTTTCTATGTGTCCAGACTGAATTTCATGTGTAATATAAAACTGTAAATTTGTCAAAAAGTGGAAATAAATGTTTTATAAGCAATTGAGGAGCAAGTCTGACTACAGCCACAGACATGTATTATCATGTAATTCTTGGCCCTTATGCCACAAAAGAGATTATCAGTTTATGCAGGTGTAAAACTGTTTTTTTTTAAAATACAGTTTCAGAATGCCTTTCATGTCAACATGCAGCAGTAGTACTGAAAAGAGAAACTCAATGGGAGAGGATAAATTATCTTCAACTCTAACAAACTGTTTTAAACTTTTTTGAAGAAAGGTTTTTGTGTAATAAAAGGTTTGGCTACTTCAGCCTTCTTGAAAAACATAGTACAAGCTTTTTGTGTGTGGTTTTTCTTTTTAAACTTACAGTTTTAATCTCTATATGAAACATTTCAAACTGAGAGAGTTGTTGCAAGCCTAGCTGCCTATGTTTGTCCTGCCTGTACTTCTGCATACAAATCAAGCAGCAGCTTCCTGGGAGATTAAGTAAGAGCTGATACAGGAAAAACTTGTTTTGGACCTAAACGTAAGATTTATGAGAAACAGTAACCTCCATGTGCTAGAGCCATAACCAGAGTTTTGAACTAGCTTTCTTGGCAGGGGTTGTCAGATTAAGTTTGAAGTTAAAGTCATAGTAATGATTGGAATCTTACAGGTTAGCTTCAAGAAGATAATGATAACACAACCCCATCAGAAAAAAGTGTAGCTGAGCAGCTTCAAGAAGATAACACAACCCCATCAGAAAAAAAGTGAAGCTGAGCAGATCTGAAGATGAGCTACAACAACCATTGTTAACTATACATTATATTTCACATCAAACTACTTGTAATAGTGGAGTGAATATGCATTAAAGTTAGGGGTTTCTGGAACCATACTGGTGCTTATCCTTCCTCCCCAGTACCTCCTGTTTCAACAGCTTCCTCCAGGAGTGCACTGCAGGCTCATTGCATTAAGAAATACCTACTTACTTTTTCTGCCCTTATCTTGTAGTAAAGAGGAGGGCAAAGTTAAAAGATGTAAAGAGCTAACTTTAAAAACAAATCCATGACCTTCTGGGAACTGTGACAGCTGTAGCAGCAACACACAAAGTAGCATCAGAGTCAGTCCTAGAGGCGCAGATAACCGTACCATTCCTTGCCCTTCACCAAGACAAGTCACATCAGTCATTACAAAAAAATCCATTTCTCATTGTGTTTAATAGGAACAATTAAGTATTTACCTTTTACATCTGCTCATAGTAGGAAGGAGCTACTTTAAGATGGGAAGTATGGGGAAATTCAGATCCCTGAATATACTGAAGAATGAAGCTTTAAAGTTTAGGTGACATGAGCATTTTTTAAGTTATGTCTGAAGGGAACATGATGCAGAGTCCTGCCCTTCCCTGACTCTGAGCCAGGGTCAGCACAGATGGATCAGCACAGCTGGATGAGCATGGAGCAAAGGCACAGCTGGGTGGCTCTGCAAGAGCTCAAGTGCTGTGCTGGCTGCCTTAGGGGTATCTGCACTGCATCATGTAGACACATCCCTCAAAATAAGACAGAAACAGGAAAGCTGCTGTTCCTGATAATACACTGGCACCCACTTTCCCTAGTACTACTGAGGCTTATCTATTAAACCGGGCATCTGTCACCGAGACTGTTGCTCCAGTCTTAATTTGCTCTTGGTACAGTGCATTTCTCTTCACCTTGTGTTACCCCCCAAACAGGTTTTACACTGTCCACTTGTATAATACAAAACAAACAGCAGTATAAGTACAGAACTAGTTGGCAGCAGAGTGTAAAGCTATTTCAGTATAACCCTGGAAATACTCCTGCCATACAACCGTCCACAGAAAGCACCATCTCCTCTCAGTTCAAATAAAAGTACTGATCACATCCAGTATCCTGCTGGAAGGAAAGCCAAAGACAAGTGGTAACTCAAAAAGAAATGGACTTTGCTTTGAGCAAGGATCAAGTCTGTTATAGTGATGGCAGGACACTGTTCCGTCACTGTGTTGCTTTACTCTTCTTGTTTTTGCTTTTCTTGTCTTTTTTCTTCAAGCCATCCATGTTAGCTCTCAGCAAATTTGAATATGCCTGAAACAACAATTGGAACCATTAAAAGAACGAATACTTAAGTGACAGCATACTAGAGGTAACATTTTACATATTGCTAATGAAAAGGTATCTGCATTTTCTCAGTCATGTTCTTACATCCTACACTGGGAAACTACTGTTTCTAAACCAATGCAGAAAGTTAGATAAAATACAATGGGGTTTTTTTTAAACAAATGCAGACAGATGGGTAGTCTAATGTTCAGCACTGAATCAACCCACTGACAGCTGTCCAGTGCTTCCTACTGACCACTCCCCTAAACCCAGAGAAAAGGAAGAAAAAATGCATACAAAACTTACCATCTGGAATTTATTTACTTCCTTTGAGCTCACCTACAAAAATAATACTGGAGGTTAACCAAGAAAACACTGGCTTCTGTTACAAACCAAGTATCAGTACATGGTTACCCAGCAGTGACCATCTATAGTCTTTTTAGCAGCAGTTGGATCAAATCATCATATTCAGTGGTAGTGAGGCTGCACTGACATATTTCTTAATCGTCACTGATGAAGGAAACTGCAAACAGTCCATACTCAATTAACAAAATCCTCTGGAGGCCATTCATCACAAATCCATGTATTTTCAAATGGGAAGAATGTGAAGAAACACTCTACAGAAGGTTTTATTTACGTGTAGGGCCAAAAAAATACATTGCAGCCCAGATTCTCTCAACTATTTCTCAAAGTAATATTTTTCCTTGGGTTACATGACAGAGAAGAGCTGAAGTCAGCTAAAGCCTTTCCCAATCTCTCATTCAAAGTAAACACATAACAGGTTTTCAACTTCTACTTAACATTTCCTGAAATACAAATAGCTCTGTAAATGAGAAAAAAATGCCATTCTAAGCAAGATTATGGCTTAGAAGAGCCTACCCATGCCCACATGTTCTTGCCAGGAAACAAGGATCCCCTTCCTACACTTTCAGAGTCTGGGAACATTCAGTTCTTTCCTGGGTTGGAAGAACCTTCAGTAGTTCCATCGAGGTCTATAGGAAGCTAACTCTTTGTCACCCAAGGCTTGAGTGTAGGTGTGGAGGACCTTTCTTTTCCTTGGAGCCACACCACTTGCCCTCACTGCAGGTTCCATATCTGCCCTGTGTCCTTCTGCCCATGTCTCTAAAAGCAGTTTCTCCCTTCCCTCCAAACAATTTCACCTCAAAACACAACAGCCAAGGTTGCTGAAAATGGGTAGAGTCCCTTTCTGCTGTCCTGCAGTACCATTCTGAAGCAAATTCCAGCACACAAAGCAAAACTATAAACTACTGTCCCATCTGTAATGCTGA
Source organism: Pterocles gutturalis (assembly GCF_000699245.1). Taxonomy (NCBI): domain Eukaryota; kingdom Metazoa; phylum Chordata; class Aves; order Pterocliformes; family Pteroclidae; genus Pterocles; species Pterocles gutturalis. Next base: position 42,387 of record NW_010123835.1, read on the forward strand.
GTGTAAGCATTAAGACTTCACCTAAGTGTAACACTTCAACATCCCAGCTTCAGCTGTGTGTTTAGCTACCATATGTTTTCCCTGGAATTAAGAGGGTAGGTCTCATGAAATTAACATAAAAACAAATTTCACTTAAAATATGGGGCATTAAGTAAAAGACAAGCAGTGCCACTAATCTTTCTAACCCAAAGTTGTCACTTACCACTGTGCTAATTTTCTTCTTTCCATCAGTTGCTCTTAGAAGACACTTATTGTCTGCTGGTTCAAAACTTTCTACGTGGCCTTTGCGTGGGACTGGTTTTGTTCGGCCATCATCTGTATTGAAAGACATAGAGAATGTTTATGCACGTTTTACAAAAATCACTGGATGTCTCCTGACACAAGATGTTAGAAATTGCTCATTAAGAGATCTATAAAACACCTTGGAATTTAAGGCCATCTGAACTGACATTGCTAACAAATTGTTCACAGACCCCTTTCTCTGTAACCCCAGAAGGATCTGTTCTATAAACTACATCTGCCAGGAGAAAAATGTAAATCCTTGCCTGACACACTGTATGAACTGCCTGCTTCAGCAGCAGCATGTTCTAAATGCGTGTCAAACTGCAGCCCAGGACACTTGACTTCTCAAGCAGCAACCCAGAAACCAGAAAAAAACACAAAAGCTACACTATAATTCTCCTTTTATAGAAATCTAAACATTTCCAATTTTTGTTGAATAATTAGAAAGTCCCCCAATGTTTCCTACAGTTTGAAATACAGTCTTAACTACACAGTTATTAGTACTGCAGCAAAGATGGTTCATTTTTCCACACGACTGCTCTTGTTTTCGGATACTCTGGCTTACCAGAACATACAGGCTAACAACGCTAAGCGTGATTCAGACGAACTCCTCTTTAATCCAACAACATAATGGAAACTTACATTTCTTCAGCGTTATGAAAACACTCCCCGAAGTTCTGCACTTTTGGAAGAGTCTGGTGAGCTCTGTCAGGAACT
>NW_010123836.1:0-7326 GCF_000699245.1 Pterocles gutturalis
TAATAGTAATAGTAATAATAATAATAATAGTAATAATGGAGAACATGAAAATCAGGGAAGGATCAGCAGATCCCTAACAGTAATCAACATTGCTTCACGCTTAATATAAAGGGGTGGCAATGAGTTCTGAGAAACTGTACTTTAGTACATCAGAGAATTTAGTGCTGCAGTCAGAGCTGCTGAATCACAGCTCTGTGGCGAGCTGGCGCCATTCGGGAGATTTTTCTCCTGTTGTTAATGAGTCATCTCACCCCGTGCCCAGCTCCGTAGGTGTAAATACATGGGGTTGCCCGCTGGGTAACCGCGTACGATGACGTCTGGGAGACGATGAGCAAAACCCAATGCAGTGAAATGTCAGCGGGGCGTTGTGGTGCCTTGGCACAGAGGCGCAGAGGACAGGCGTGGTACTGCTCGGCGATGGACGGCGTGCATGCCCAGGCGTGCTGGCAGCAGATATCACTGTGCAGGAACTTGTGGAGATCTGCCTGGTCACATCAACAGGAATTCTCTCCAGGCTTTCATTCAGCAGCCCTTTTCTCTTCACTTTGTTACGGCTTCTGCAATCCCAGAACATCTGAGTTTTGAAATCCAGATGGAATCCTAAAACATCTCACTTCAAGGTATCTGGCACCATCGGCTGACCCGTGACCACTCCTCTCCTGACTCTCTCCACCTCCTGTCCCTTCAAGTCCACATTTCCACCTGCTGCAGCACCAAAGCCGTTCATGATGGATGCGCTGGGAAATGCTAACTCCCAAACTGACCACATTTGCCATCTGGTTTTTGGAAACAGTCTTGGTGCTGGTTCCTGAATCCCTCTGTCACATTCTCATCCCCGGTGCAGGACCCACTGTGCCCCAGTGAGCTGAAGAGAACCTTGAACCTCTCTTTGCCACGCTTTGCACGTAGTTTTCCATCAAAACCATTTAAGACCCACACCTAGTGCCTAACCCTGCCCGAGCCTGTGAAATCAGGGCACTGCAGCTTATCCAGCTCTCCAGGACGGCATCCTTGGGGATTCCCAAATCCACAGGGTGCTGTCATGGTCCTGGGCTGTTACAAGTGAAAGCGTCCCATGCGCTTAATCTCTTGTAGGGATTTATTTGGGGAAATTATTTCTCTCCAAGAGCAGAGACTTTCCCTGTGCACAGGCTTCGCTTCCCCATGTCCTTTGGGCTATCGGACAGGTGCCTGCCAGCAGCATCCCAGATGAAAACACAGTTAGACCACGACAAAAGATTTAATCTCCTCTCACCCTTTGGTGGAGAACGATTACCAGCCCTCACCTAGCTGCTTTCACAGTTCTTGACTCTCCAGGCAGGACGACTTGCTCTCAGCAAACCCAACAACCAGCAAGTCATTCACTGCGCCTGAATCCTATCCTTAACAGGGATTTCCAGAGCTGATTTCTAAAACATCATTCCTGGTGTTTATGAGGTATTTATTAGCCACAATGAAATGCTAACTAGTAATTAGTAGCTTGGTGGCTGTCTCAGCTAGCCACGTTCGCTCCAGGGCAGCTAGCCCATTTTCAGATGTTTTCCAAGGTTTGGGAAGGATTCCCGTGCCTCCGCTGCTAAAACCTAATGGGTCAGCCGGGGATCTCGCCCCTTTGGGCAGGTCTGGATCAGCTGGGTTTTGCCCACGTTAGGCAGCTGAGCAGGGCACAGCTACATCCTGCCGAGCTGGGCGCAGAACCAAGGCAGGCAGCTCTTTCCAAGAGATTTTCGTTTGATAAGCCAGGTGATACAAAAAGCCACCAGGCTCCTGTGTTTGGGGAAGGATTGCTGACTCTTCCCCTGCGAGTACAGCAGGAAAGAAGCTGTGAGTCAACTTTGAGGATGGAAAAGAGTGGGAAAGCCTCCAGCGTCCTTGGGGAAAGGATGGAAAGGAGACAGACATGTCCTGTGCAGCAATGCCGATGCTTGGGAGTACAGTCCAGCCTATCAAACATTTATTAGAAAATGTTCCAGAGTGGCTTAGCTATTTTTTGAGACATAACACCTATCTGGAGGGCTTTAAACACAACGAAACAAGGCTGGAAAAAAAAAATTAGAATAAAACACTAATGCTTGCTATTGTAGTGGATATAACTTTCCTTGACTCAAGATAATGAAACAGCTGAAGGATGGGACAATATTTAAACCAAGGGTCTATCATAATCCATTTCCCTTGTCCCACAAACTCTGGCTGCTCTTAGCAATGCCAGACATCCCCTTAAAGAAACCCCCAGGTCAGTTTTCCCATTCCTCTCCAGTTCTCACCAGGTCCCTGTCTGGCCCCGCAGAAGCACAAAGCTCCTGGGACCCCGCTCTGACCCTGAACAGCACTTGGCAGGTAGGAAGAATTTCTCCACATAAGCAGATTTCCCATGTTTTTAGAGGCGAGGGATTTATTTTTCATTTTAATGTGTCTGGAAGCTGTGTTCCGCTGGCAGCAGAGGGCAGCAAGAGCCTGGCAGGGACACGGACCTGAACAGCCAAACTGAGAAGAGCAGCTGCGTGGGAGGGTGGCAGTGGTTTTACAGTTATTTAAAATTCATGAATTTGCTCTTTTGCAATTCATTAGAGCCTGGAAGCACTGTACTGCCTCTGGTTTGTCTCTGAGCAGCCCGAGTTCCTTGCTGTGGTGCTGCATCCAGCTCTGGGAGAGACATGGAGCTGCTGGAGCAGGGCCAGAGGAGCAAGATCACAGCAGAAGAGCTACGCCTCGGTGAACCAGGCCAACGACAAACCCACAATATTGTACATTTTATTTTAAATTAACAAAACTACAGGTCTTCCATGTTGCTTAAAGCATTCTGTAAAAACTGAACTCAAACAAACAAAAAAGATATATTTTAATAAGACCCAGGGACTATTTCTGAGACGTATGAGTAGGGCTTAGGAATTAAGAAATAAAAAAACCACACACACGCGCACACACATACACACGCCCCGTAAACAAGTTGTTAGCTTTTGACACAAAATTTGGTTTTAAAGCTGCAATTCCTCGTTTGTAAGGAGCCTTTACAAAACGCAATGCAATACTAAGCTGTAAAAGAAACCATGGACACATCTATCGGAACAACATAAATATCACATAAGAACCCAACGTAAAGAGGACGTTAAAGTTGCAAAGTCGAGCACCCAGCCAGGGATTTATTCCACACGCAGGAAGTGTGCCCCCTCCTTTTTCTTTTTTTTTTTTTTTTCTTTTAAACCACAGGACAGGGGCATTGCCATTCCACTCTACAGAAAACCCCCAAAATTATAAAAAAATTATTAGTGTTCAAGTATCCAAAGTCACCCCAAGCTACCTCCTGAAGTAGTGTTCAGCACTTTTCCTGCACAAGATTAGGGAGAAATGTTTCCCTGTGTGGGGGGTGAGGCGCTGGCCCAGGGTGCCCAGAGAAGCTGTGGATGCCCCATCCCTGGAGGGGTTCAAGGCCAGGCTGGATGAGGTTTTGGGCAACCTGGGCTGGTGGGAGGTGTCCCTGCCCATGGCAGGGGGTGGCACTGGATGGGCTTTAAGGTCCCTTCCCACCCAAACCATCCTGGGATTCTGTGATTATCTACGGGGCAGCCAGGGACGGGCATCACCGAGCACGAGCTGTTTGCTGGGGTGGGAACTGGGCTGAAGCAGCAGCTCCCAGTGCAAAGCAGAGCCCCAGCTGCACAGCCTCAACCCCCACAGAGCCCCCAACTCCCCTGCAAACCCGAGTGTGACGATAAAGCCAGCACGCCAGTGGCTCTAATCGCACGGCGTAATGCAGATGTTGGCTAAAGATAGCTTAAGGTTTCATAGGTGGTCTCACTTCTGGTATTTCCCAATTCTAATGCCATTTTGCAGCCTTAACACGCTAACCATGGATGTGTAATTTCAGGAGAATCCCACGACAACGTGTCCCTTTTTCCAGGACAGCGTTTCTGCCCGTACCCACAATGACCGCCTGTCAGCGGCTGCAGAAGCTTCCCCGCTCTCCCTCATCTCTGACCCTTCAGCAACAGTCAGCAGGAGCAGATTTTTATCTTTTAAGGACAAAACTGGGAGGTTGAGTTATGTGTTACTAGCAGTTAACACAGACATTTACTAGTGCCAGCTAACGAAACCCTCTGGATCCTCCGGGCGCTGGAAGAAGGTGTCCCCTGAGCAGCACAGGCCCTTCTGGCCACGCTTCTTCCCCACACACCCCATTCAAACTTGTCTTAACTGGTCCCCAGCACTGTCCAGTTTGCACCTCCACCCCAGATCCATTCCCACCAGCCCTGCAGCCGGACCCACCCAGCACAGCACAGGGCTGAGCAACCTCAGCCTCCACTTCTGCTCCGAAAGGCAAATACCCACACTAGTGCCTGACAAACAGATTTTTTCATGTTGGATAATCCCGGGAAGAACCCATCTCTGCCCAGCACGCTCCATCCCAGCAGCACAAGGAGGTGCTGTCCCCTCCCGTGGCCTTTCTCTTCTCCCTGTGGCATGTAAGCAGCATAAAAATGAACGAGCCACACCAAAAAGATAAGACGGAGGAAGACAACAAAAGCAAGGGAAACCAGACGGGCTGAGAAGAGGCAGGAGGTGGCTGGGGGACCAGTACCTCCGGGAACTCAGGACAGGAGTGCTCCTTTCTGCTCCAACTTGGCTCAAGTATCCAGTTTTACATTCCCCTGTATTTAACAAACAGCTGTAAAACCTACTGAGAAAGCGTGTTGCTGCTGCTACTAAAATCTTAGATATTACGAACAGTCTGCTCCTTTCCCCAGCTGTGCTTCATTCAGGCGACAGAGGTTTGCTGCGGGGCTGCACTAAAGACCTCAACGCAACGACAGATGGTGGAATTAAGTGTTTGTACAATGAGGCTTTAGTTCTTCCCCCAACCATGTTGCACCCAAGAAGAAAACTCAAATTACCAAATCCGTGCTCACCAACCAGGCTCCCTGCACTGCTTCCACGCGCAGACACATGGCAGCCAAATAAAAACCGCCCAACGCCAGCTCTGCCCCTTCCCAACATCTGAATGTCCGACTTTGCAACCTTAACACTCTTCCAGCAGGTTCTTACGTGCTCGGAGTGTAACACAATATACATATCCCTCCCCCCAGGAATAACTACACCGTATTAAAGAGTTTACAAATGTTCTGCTGGGTGTCACAGCTCTGTGAAAATACACCAGGGATGGGGAGTTGGGTCAGGGATGTCGCATTGTCCCTGCTCTCCACCCTGCTCCGGGTCCCGGCTGAGCCCATCTCAGCATCATTCCTGAGCCTCCTTGCGAGCCAGCTTATAGACCTCTGTTGGGCCGTCCACGTGGGTGATGGTGGTGGTGAGCTGGAGCTCCTCCCCGCTGTTCACTCCCAGGTCCCCTGAGAACAAAGTTATTCCGTTAGCCCAGGCTCACCGTAAGAAAGCAAAAGGTGCGGTTTGGTCCCTCCAGGCTCTCAGGAGCTGCCTGAGCTATGGACTGTGCAACATTTTCTATATTTCTATATATTTTTATATGTCTAAAGCTTTCTATAAATGCTTTTATTTCCAGTTATTTAAATAGAAGCATATCGGAACAGGATGATTTCTGTGCTACTGAAGACTACCAACAAAGGAAACCAACAGCATTGCCATTCTCCACTTGCCCTGATTTCTAGTTTCTCCCTTCCTCGTCCCCCTATTTGAGCTACACAATCACAATGCTAAAAAGTACACAAACCATCTAGGTTTTAGACAGCCTTGGCTAAAAACCTCTCTCTACCGTTTGACTGGTCTTCTCCGTAATTCTTGTGCGACGGCGCGTACAGGAACATGAGGGCAAAGACGTAGAGGTTCCACATGCCGTAGATCCCGGTGAAGAAGGCGCTGTTCACTTGTATCGTGATGTCCCCCCACTTCCAGTGGCCTTCGGTCACCTGCCCAGGGGAAAGCAGACACACACGGGATAGTCAGTCTGACCAAATTCTGTAAAAATACACAAGTGAGCACTAAGCCCTAAGAGTAAAGCGGTAAGAACAGTTCGATGGGATGGAGTAAATGGGGTGTAACATGCGGTGGCGCAGAAGTCAGGTGAGGATTCTCCTCTTCACAGACTTAATCTGCCGGAAAAAAATGGTCCTTACAAAATGATTGCATGGGGATTTCTTTAACTTTGATTTATTGTTCTTAAATGTGACAAAATCTCTCATATTCTGCGACACATCCCTGCCATCACAGGCATGTTCAAAGATTGCTGCCTAAAGGGCAGCACCCAGGAGACAGCTAGGTACATCTGAAAACATTCGACTTCTATAAATAGACCTTTTCTAGAGGGAAAACCAGCATGAATAATGCCAAGAGCTGATGCACTGCGTGCCGCCTCGCTGCTTCTGGCTGAGGAGGGGGGCTTGGGCTGACAGTACCCGCCTTGGATGTGCAGAGGTTTGTGTGTCAAGATCCATGAATATAGCATCAATATTAATGACTTGAATCATCAATATTAATGACTTGGATCATCAATATTAATACTTATTGAAGACACACAGACTGTTCACACTGAAGCGTTGGCTTTCCATTAAAGTCCAAGACATAAGGGGGAAAGACGAAAGCTAAACCAGCTTGAAAAGACGAGCTGGGCAAGACTGCGTCATACGTGGAGATGGTTCTGGCCATCAGCACCCAACGATGAATCCAACTGCCAAGTGGCGTTGCTCAAACCACTGCCTCAGCCTAACAGATTTTCAAGAGCAAAATCATCCACTGCTGTAATTTGCATTGGGACCCACCACATACCCCAACACATAAGCAGAGAAACGACTCCAGCACCCATCATTCCGCAATACGGGACCTGCGCGGCTGTACCCCGGCTCTCCTGAAGCTACGAGCTGCCTGTGCTTAGGAACAACCAGAAATGGCATCTTTGATACAGATGCAATCTTAAAAGTCACTTGGAGTAACCCATCAAAGCACATTTACGTAGCGCGGTGAGCTCATTTGTGCAGAGACCGCGTCGGAGCGCAGAATAAATTGGTGTAGGTACGGCTGGGAACAGCAGGGCTGCAAAGTCAACCCAGGGAAGGTGGAATTCTGTTGTTTCTCTGCAGGCGTTCAAAGCCACCGGATTCTTTCAATGCGAACAGGACGTTTTTCCTCTTGCTGAGTTCTCAGAAATGACTAAACCCTCTTTGGCCGATATTTCAAACAGCGCAGCCCCAAACCGCGCCAGGAGCCAAAGGGCTTTGTGGAGGCTTCAGCCTGAGCTGTTTTATGGCAGCGCTTCAAATAAATGAAAACAACTTCTTAAAAAGCAACTGATTATCAAATCAGCTTGTAACAGGCACACAAGGGAGCCGGCGTCATTAGCGGCTGGGGGATGGGGGGGGGGTG
>NW_010123836.1:7337-10709 GCF_000699245.1 Pterocles gutturalis
GGTTCGTCACCCACCTGGCTGACGATGAAGAAGATGACCGTCATCGCCGCACAAGCCAGGGTGATGAGCATCAGGAACTTGAACCTAAAAATCAGCCCCTGTCGAGGGAGAGAAACGTCACCGCTCACATTCACAGAACCCACAAAACCCATTTTTGGTTTTAGCCTATACAAGTATAAAAAAAACCAAAACAAAACAAAAAAAAGGGTCCAACCCACGAAACCCCAAAGCAAAACAACCTCCACCCACTCCCCTGCGCCATGCCCACACGTCTGCTTCCTCCCGTGTGCTCGTGTCCGGCCAGCTCGGGCTTTCCATTCCAGCTGCTTTTGTGCCTAATTTACCGAGAGTCAGCGTGGATGAGGAGGTACGTCGGGGCGAGCCATGGGTTTCACCCACCCGCCAGCCCAAGAGCTCATCGCTTTTCTTAAACAAACATCTGGGGAGGGTTTGCAGGGCTGAGCAGGACGAGTTGGCGTTTGTATAACATGGGTGCTGGTACTGGGCTGATCCTCACCTCCCCGGTCTGGCTGGTCCAAAACTGCAGCAATGCTCAACGCTCATCAAAACTACACTGGCTATTGCAGAAGAAGATCGACGACAAGACAAACTACGGCTCAGGATCGCTTGGCTGGGACTCTGCATACCAGGCTGTCCCTCATTTTACATTTTTACTTACAAATTCTTTTGGTTTTGTTTTTTTTGTGCATGTATGTTGTTTGTTTTTTTTTTTTTAAACCTGGTTCTGGAATTTTGGTGGAAATGTCAGTGTGTGCGTAATTCCTATGCCACACTGCGACAACAAGCGACCATTAATTTAACTCTTCCAGACCAGATTCCTGCCTGCCAGATGTTTGTACGTCGAGCCCGGCTGCAGCAGCTCTGCAACACGAGCTGAGGTCCCTGCCTCTTGCTAAAGGGAAAGATGGAAAAAACCGCTCAATATCTTGTTTAAATTCTCGCAAGTCCGATTTTCTATTTTTTAAGTGCATTCCTGATGAGTGATAACGGACTTGTTTAAATCAGAAGTGACCCTCATTTAACAGAACAACATTGGTGATAAATATTTACACGCCCATGGAAACAACAGGAACTTCAGCACTTAAAGCAAGCTCCTTGCAGCTGATAAAACAGCTGGGACAGAGCAACATACAAAATCGTGGGCTAAGAGTGGGGATAAGGAGCTGAACAGGTCGTGTTTTGATCCTAGCAGGACAGTTTCCCTCCTGCAACTCGGTTAAGAAAAAAAGACCCCAAAAATGTGAATTCATGCCATGGAAAAACAGGGTTTCCATGGAATGCAATCATTAATATTACAGAAGGAGAAACGGAGGCACAGGGAGCTGATGGGTCACGCTCCGCAGTAATTGTAACGGTAGTTCGGCTGATTTTCTTCTGTCCACTGACACTGTTCAGTAGCTGGGAGATGGCAACTCCCTACTGACAGTGTGAAATACTCCACTAAAGACCCAAAAAAGGCAGAAACTTCACAACTGACAACCCAAAAGGCATTTTAGGGGATTTGAGCCCCACAAGAAAGCCAATCCAGCTCAGACTTTCCAACTCAGGACTATGTGGAGAGAGAAGGTCTCAGTATAGACTTTAAAGACAAAAATGCATTTTAAAGATAAATAATCTATGCAACAAGGAGAGCCGTTACCTCGTAATGAAGACGGCGAGCCTTGCTCATAGCCGGGAGGCTCGACTGCTTCCCGCTGATGTTTCGGAACACTTGGAAGACCATAAAGCACAGGAAGAGAAAATAGAGACACAGGCAGATCCCCGCCACTATAATAAAGGCCATCTGGACAGCATACGTTAAAGAGAAAATTGTATGAGCTGAACAGAAATAATAGAAAACATTATCTGGGCGATTCCCTGCTTTTACTGTCATCCAAAGATCATAATTAAACTTCTCACAGGCAGCGATCACTCAGGACTCCCAACACAGCCCTAGCCTGCCCTGAGCCGGGGAGAAGGATACAGCCAGCTCCGTGCCCACCTCGGTGGTCCAGATGCTGTAGAAGGGGTTCTTCAGCTGCACCCCCCTGCAAAGAGGAGAGAAAACACCGAGGTGCCGCAGATGCCAATGGGCTCGGAGAGCCCCACGGCTGCTCTGGGACAAAATCCACTGCTGTGGAATGACAGTGTGCTGCAGGGAGGGGACAGGAGCCTCTCCTGGCTTCCCAAGCATCCAGCCATGGGAGTCAAACCATGGGAGGTGTCCAGGGAAGGTTCTTCCCGGGGAGCAGCGCTGCACCCACCTCTCACACATGTCAAAGATGAAGAGGCAGAAGGAGCCGACGGCTATGGGTCCAACCTGCTTCCAGTACCCTGAGAGACGATTCCGCTCGTTCTGGTCCTAATGGGAGGGTCAGGAGGTGGGGAGGAGGAGAAAAAGGAAAAGCAAGTTAGCCTGAAGTCCTCTCGCCTGGAGCAAGTCCCCACAGTGTTGTTACAAACACTCCAGTGAAAGAAAGGAAACCACCTTCCCATCGGCGTCGTACCCACCATCATGTGCTCCCCGCAGAAGATGATCCAAAATGACAGGAGCATGGCGTAAAAGATGCCTTGTCGAATGTCTCCAAAGAGCAACATCCATGTCCAGTCAAATCCGATGGAAAACCACTCCACAGGGATGTTGATGAACGTCATGGAAATTCCCAGAGCAAAGATGACCCTGGGAGAGGCAGAAACACCGGCTCTTTGCAGTTTGCAAGGCAAGGACACAGAGCCCCAGAAGAGCAACACAAGAAAACCCGGCTCTGTCTGGGCAGAGCAAACCCCTTGGAGCTGAGCCCTTCCAAGCAGCCACAGGCAAGCACGTTCTCCATAGGTTTAATGGGAAAGAAAAGAGAAGCCATGGAGAATCATGGAATGGTTTGGGTGGGAAGGGACCTTAGATATCATCTAGTTCCACCCCCTGCCATGGGCACGGACGCCTCCCACTTGCCCAGGTTGCTCAAAGCCTCAGAGGCTTTGAGGAGGTCAGAGAAGAGCCCATTCCCATCTCCCCAGACCCTGGAGCAGGGACCACCTCGCTCAGGGTCCCCTTGCTCCAGGGGGGCTGTCGCCAGCCCCTACTCACTTCTCCAGCAGGACGGGAGCGCGTGTCATCAGTGTGATCCGCCGCCAGTACCAGACCATGATGATTAAAATGCTGGGGGTGAGGAAGGTCTTCATGGCGAACCACACTTTGGTGAAGCCCCCGTTCTGATGGATGCCCTGAGGAAAAGCAAGGTGGGACGCAGCAGCTGGCAGAACTGCTCTCAGACGAGTTACCAGATAGGCAGGAGCAGGGAGAGCTGGCAGCCATCCCCAACCCTGGCGTGGTGTCCCGGTGTCAGCTGGGACAGAGTGAACTCTCTCCCC
>NW_010123837.1:0-1091 GCF_000699245.1 Pterocles gutturalis
TGTCTGTGTAGTTATTTCTCTCACAACCCACTCTTCTCCCTGCCGCTGGTTCCCAGCATTTTTTTTTCCTGTCTTAAATACGTTGTCACAGAGGTGCTCCCACCATCGCCGATGGGCTCTGCCATGGCCAGCGCAGGTCTGACTTGGAGCCAGGGAAGCTTCTGGCAGCTTCTCACAAGAGCCACCCCGGTAGCCCTCCCCTGCTACCAAAACCCTGCCGCACAAACCCAATACAAGAAGAAACACAAAAAATGCCAACTTATTAAAAGAAGTTAAAAAAGAAAAGTTTTGAAGAATCTAGGTCCCTGTTTCAAATACGAAATAGGCACCGAGAAGCCTATTTATTGCTCCTTTAATTCACTTTTAGTAAAACTTCTCACTGAGATGTTTTTTAAAATGTTATTCCCATAGTTTGTACATGCAGTTCAGGAACACATGTATGTATAAAGGCAGCTCTGAACAAAATTTATGGTTGAAATTGTCAGTTACACCATGGTTATAGTAATAACAGTACAAACCCACGCACCCACCCAGGGTTTAGAATTTATTCTGCAGTCAATGGAGTGCACACAAGTTACAGAGCATACATGAGCCTGGATTATGTATTTTGTTATATTCTGCTGGAAGCAATCCAAAATGCAGGCATATAGATAGTACAGATAATTAATCTTCTTATTGATGACTACAGGAATAGAAAATATTTTAACTTGGTTGAAAACATTGCGAAAGCTTTAAAATGGAAAGAGCAGATGTCAAATAGAAAGCTTTTAGTTTACTGGGCAATGAGTACAATAAACATTGATTACTCATCTTGATGTTAGAGTTCAAAAACAATTGTCCCTTCAGTTTGCCTCATGGGAGTATGAAATTAGGACCATGTGTGTGTTGATTAACAACATATGAAAGATGAATCATGATTACTGTTTTGGTCTGGTGCACAAGGCTATGCTTGAGGGGTGGTGATTTCCTACCTCCTTTACCAGCTCTCTGTAATTAGTGCTAGCATCTGTCTCTGTTTCCTAGTATTGATGTTGAAGAGGCTGCCTGACAGCGCCTATTCACATGCATAAATTGCCTGTATTGAATGAAAG
>NW_010123837.1:1122-33003 GCF_000699245.1 Pterocles gutturalis
ACAGAAGTTGAGTGTTGGAGTATATTTCAATATTGTTTGTAAAAATGGTTATTCATAGGACAGTTCTGAAATCGCCAATCTGGCAGGAATTGTCAAATATAAAAAAAATAGGTGTTACTTTCAAATATGAAACACCGTATGTTCTAGATTAAAAGGAAGAGGGAGAAGTTCAACAATAAAAATTAAGCAGGTTTTTTTTATTTTTTTTCTGTTGTGTTTAAATGCTTCTGATGGTTAAATGTAACTTTTCTGGGAGGCATAATTAGTTCGTGTGGTTAAAATTTCATTTAAGCTTTATTTCTGGAAATGTAATCCTAACTTTGTTCCTCTCTGGCATAGTAATGGGTAGAAAGGTTGTCATAAGAGCATTTCAGTAGTAAGTTGTTAACATAAATGAAGGGCAGGTATTAGAAAAATGCAAACAAACAAAAATACAGGCTGCCTTCATGTAATAGTCTTTGATTCTTATTTATACTTGTGCTTTTTCATGTTGAAAGATGAATATTTAAATAAAATGAAATGCCTACGCATGCCTTGAACTTCCAGATGAGTTATTCATTCTTCAGGAGTTGATGTGTATTAGTGCTGTTCAGAGCTGTGCTGGTTTCAGGTATGTTAGGATCTTAACCTTAACTGTCCAAGTTGTTCATGTGGATTGAGGAACGGATACAACGTTGATCTCTATGATTTGAGGGATGTGATATGTGATGGAAATTCTTTCTGGCTTACTTACCCAATATAGGTGCAGGATTTGGATCTTAGTTTATCGTGTTTTTTCTGTGGAGTTCTGTGCTTTGAGCTCCCATAACGTGAGATTTAAATCTTGTTACAGATAACACTTCCCCACTGCAGCTTTTGACAAACAAGATTATTTGTAATTTAATCTGTGTGTACTTCACATTTCAGCTTTCATTATCTGTTTAAAGATCAGTCATCTATAGTTCTTCATAAAAGATGTTTTGGCTGTTTTTCTTTCCTATGTAATCCTTCTCAGCCAGTGTGTATGTAAGTATGTGGACCAAAGGGATTTTGTAAACAAAGCTCCAGGCAATGGAAACTTGCTTTCTAGTAAAGTTCAGAATAAATTAAAAGCTGCATCTAAATTCAACAAATGTTAGTGGCTAATTAACTAAGAATGCAGAGCCCTAAAACCATAGCATTAGTATTTGTAGTTTTAAGTAAGATGCTCTAAGCAACTTGTCTTAGCTATAAGCCATTTAAATAGCACAATTACTTTATGGCTTAAATATGAGGGAATGCTGCCTGGAAGAATATGTTTTTAAATTTACAGCAGTAAGTACTTGGAGGATTAATACCAAAGTTTAGCACGATCAAATTGTCTGACTAGCTTATGTGTTTTTACTTATATGACTAAGCCGTTCAACACTTTAAGGTGACCCTAATTCTCTCCGAAATTACTGCAACCTTTTTGCACCTTTTACACTTGGGAGCAAAGTTTTACAACCAATAAGTGTCATGTATTGCTTAAGTTCAGCAGAGCTTCTCTTATGTTATATTTACTTTTTGCATCTGCTTTATTAATGATTGTGGTATATTGGTGTATACCTCTGCTGATCCATATTCTGTGATGTCACCATAATTCCAGCAGAAAATGCAATTGAAGGTGGAGTAAAAAACGCTGCTACATTATGTTGGTTTGTTGGTTTTTTTTGTTTTGTTTTAATATAGGTTAGAAAAGGTCCTATCTAAAGAATTAAAATACTTGTGCTAATTTTCTGTGGGTTTTGGTGAAATTATGTCTCAAAACTTCAACTCTAGAACACAAGACAGGTAACAATTAATTTGATGGTTTATTTGCCTTTATTTATAAGTGTTAAAAGTAGTTTCTTTTTTGGTTTTTTCCCCGTATTTTTTTATCAAACATAATGTATTTGTTTTGCTGTAGTAGTAAATTAAATGAGATTTTATATAGCTTAAGAGAAACAGAAAATGAGTCAGAATAGAACAAGTATTAATAGAAAAGTTCAGACTGAAAAAAAATTGACGCCTTCCTGTTTCAGGAAGCCTTTTTGTGTAACAGCTTGTTTAATGCCAAACTAAATCAAAGTTAAACAAATGAAAAGCCACCTAAGAAGAAAGTGAGATTACAAGTTTCACTTCTAACAGTACTATCAAGATCTGCTTTGCTTTCATTCTTTATGTAGTATTTTACGGTTTGGTTTTTTAAAGGTAACTTAACTCATACCTTGCTTTTCTTTCTAAACACCTGTGTCTGACTGTTAAGTGAGATGCAGTGAATGTTTACACATGATCGTGACAATATCTAATTACTGTTGGAGTCCTTTTGTGCTATTAACTTCTGTCCTTGTAGCTGTAAAACCAGATATAATTCCATGTAAAAGGTGGCATTTTTTTTTTAAGATAATGGTAAATATGATGTTATTTGCCTTTCAGGGAATGACATGACTCCATAAAAATCCATGTTACAACCTTCAGCTTTGTGTCTAGTAAGGATGAGGGTGATTCTACATTTTGTGTTTCAAAAACGGTTTCATTGCTTTCTGAATGGCAAGGTATTGCTGTTTCTGAAGTCTGAAGTTCTTTTGTATCAGTATAGAGGAGACACCAGACGCATCAGCTCGAGTATGTGACTGGATTCTTCCCTGGGAGAGCAAGGGAGTAGTTCTCCAGGTGGTCCTCAGTTTCTGTGACACTCAGCAAGGATGGCAGTATCTGTTTTAATAGTAGTTGATACTAGAAAAGGGTGTCTGATGTAGCGTAATGGATTTCTACAATATGGACTTCTGCTGGAAAAGTTATGGGATATAATTATCTTGAGTTATTCCAGTTGGAAATCCATAATTTCATTTGTTCTCCTTTAACTACTTGTTGATTTTAACCAATAACCAATGGGAAGATTGAAATTTAAATTCTCCATCTGTTTTTTTGTCTAATTAAGCTCTTCTCAGCAAGAATTTCTTTAAAGTATTTGTGATACATAGTAAAATGTTTGGGGGCCTTTTGCATAAATAAATACAACAGAAAAGTAATCCAGTGCATAAACCACATAAGACTCAAAGCACATGGAAATATAAATTCCACAAGAATGGTATCAGGTGCAGAAACATAAATTATGTATAAATATATCAATATAAAATAATTTAATGAAGCATAGGTGTGGGCATATATCTAGACAGTGGACATTGGTATTCTCTCTGTAGTAGGAGTTTCTCCCATATACATACAGTTCAGGCACACTGATGAACCAGGCCATAGGTTTTGTGTCCTGGCTTATCAAACCTCAGCTTATGTTAAACTTTGAGTTCTATGTAGTTCTTGTGAGCGTTGAATAATATTAGACTTATGAAAAAAGGATGACGTGGTTATAGATGAATTCTGAGTGTGCTGAAAATTTGGTGGATTAGTTTGCCCAATTGACAAATAGTCCTTCAGGCACCTGTTTTGAGGTAGTTAATGAGATGAGGGGTGTCTGGGAGGTGATGAGTGTTCTTTAATCAGTTCTTCCACTGTTTTGCTCCTACTTTTAATTTATTTCCTGGAAATGACGTTCACCAAGAAAGCAGAGCTAAAGTGCTGTGACCACAGTGCTTAGCTGTGCCATTCCTTTTCTCTGTTTGAACTTCTAATACTCTTTTTCATGACTGCTCCATTGACATTCTTGTCTCCTCTCATCTCATCTTCCATTATATTTGCACTGAAGAACCCAATCTGATTTGTTGTTAAACCTTGGTTAAAGGTAGGGGTTTTGTACGGGTACTATGAACCGAGGTTGTGGAAGTTGAGAACATCTCGTAACTTTCTTTCAAAAATAAGCTTCTATGATTCACATCTCCTGGGCAAGTCATAGAACTGAAGTCACAATTTAATGTCTTCATACAAATATTATATTCAGACTTTCATTTATGTTTGTTTCCACTTATTTGACTATTACGTTTGGAAAGTTGGTGACAGGTGAGTGTGTGCAGGTGTATGCAATCTGTTCTGTCATTGCCTTTGTTCAGATTGATGGATGGTGTGCCCAAACAGAACAAAAAAAAACCTGAGTGTTATCATCCTCCAACAAATCATAGAATCATAGAGTAGTTTGGGTTGGAAGGGACCTTAAAGCTCATCTTGTTCCAAGCCCCCTGCCATGGGCAGGGACACCTCCCACTAGCCCAGGTTGCTCAAAGCCTCATCCAGCCTGGCCTTGAACCCCTCCAGGGATGGGGCATCCGCAGCTTCTCTGGGCAACCTGGGCCACTGCCTCACCGCCCTCACAGGAAAACATTTCTTCCTAATATCTAATCTAAATCTCCCCTCTTTCAGCTTAAAACTGTTACCCCTCATACTATCACTACACTCCCTGATTGCGAGTGTTTCCCCATCTCTCCTGTAGCCCCCTTTCAGTACTGGAAGGCTGCTGTAAGGTCTCCCCAGAGCCTTCTAATTTCCAGGCTGAACAACCCCAACAGGATCTTGCTTTATTCAAATTATTTTCTTGATATCTTTCTACAGGGCCTGTCATCAGTGACCAAGAACAATGGACTACTCAATATCACCTTTAAATATGACAGTAAGTTGAAAATTTGCACTATATTCACAAAAATCAAGGGCCCCATTGCAGTTGTCAATATATAGCAACGTCTCTTTAAAATGGCTCTAAGAACAGCATGAGCTCTTTAGTACTGACATAATTTTAAATCTACATTTGTTTCTGCTGGGTCTGGTGAATCATCTCCTTCCTCTGTTTCACTGATAGTAAAATGATATAATAATTTGTAGTAGTTTCACTTTTGGATTGGCCTACATCAGCTGGCCAGTATTTCCCTGGAAAATTAGAGAGAATGATTTTATTCTGTGAAAGAAGGTAGTCATTAAAAAGGTCACTACAGACAAAGTCATACAAAAGGTTTATTTCAAGCTTTATACATCTTTTCTCTGGTGTGTAATTTTGAGGGAAAAATGGTGTAAAGTGTGTCTCAAGGTAGAAAATGTAGTTTGAATTTGTATACAGGGAATATATTAAAAATGATTCTTTGCAAGGATTGATATTGAATATGAGTATTGAAGACAAATGGCATCTCTTCATCTGGGTGAAGTAGTTGAAACTTTTCGTTAGCTACAGCATTAAAGGACCAGGTTAGTGGAAAACTGCTGTCTACATTTTCAGTGAAGACAGATGGTGTTAGTACTGTAGCAGATGCGGTCTGTTTTGCAGCTAAACAATGAAGAAGGTGATCTCTAGCATAATAACAGTAATAAGCAAGTTCATACAATCATAGAATGGTTTGGGTTGGAAGGGAGGGACCTTAGAGATCGTCTAGTTCCAACCCCCTGCCACGGGCAGGGACTCCTCCCACTAGCCCAGGTTGCTCAAAGCCTCATCCAGCCTGGCCTTGAACCCCTCCAGGGATGGGGCAGCCGCAGCTTCTCTGGGCTACCTGGGCCAGTGCCTCACTACCCTCATAGGGAAGAATTTCAGCAATAATACTTCAAACCTCTTCAAACACATGCTAAATATTTGTATCTTACTGTTTTCATTTTTTAAAGGTTTTTGTCATGTTGTCTAGTCAGCAAAGTACAACTGTTGACTGCATTGGGAATTTATCCTTGTTTGGGCAGTTAGTGGCCATCATCAATATAAACTCAATGTACAATTGAGAAGGTCCTAATTTGCAGCAGTAATGATTGTATTAATGCCAGTGCAAGTCACAGACAGGGTTTTTTGCCTACCCAAAGAGATTACCTCAGATGGTGAATATGGGTAAAATTTCCTAATTGGGAGCATGTATCAGGAAACTTTACAATAGACGCTTTTGTTTCATTCTGATCATCCTTTTGCCCCTCTTTTTTATGTTAATTTTTGAATTTGCAGTCCTTCACTGTGACTTTTTAAAAATCTGATTTGATGTTAATATTTAAAATGAGCAAAATTTAAGTATTTTGTCAGATTGCGATTGTCGGTAGTTGTCAGATTGTACAAGAGGTAGGTGGTTGCTACAAAAGAGTTATGATTTTTTTTTTTTTTTAATCTACAGAAAGAAAAACAGGAAATAATATCAGTCAGAACAGAGATCCCCACATTTAGTTAACACAATGGAGTCTGTTTAAGTTCCAGTATCTGTCATGTTTTTTCCATTAATTCTGGCACTGGGAACTGTGTTTAACCAATGACAAGTATTAGTTCAAAATTCTGCTGGCACTGCATGCTTCCAGGACAAAGGAGTTATTTGAGCTCTGCAGTACTAGGAAAAGTGTTCCCTGATATCAAGGCTAAAGAGTTTGTATTCATGATAAGTATGTATTTCTATATTATAAGCCAGCACAAAAGAGAATTTGGCTTGCTGGCTGTGATTTAAAACCTTTTATTTTGTCACACAGCAACTCTAGTGAACTGTGTTTTACGTTGTTAAATTAGTTGGTTAGGTTGTTTATTCAGGTGAAAAACAAATGTTTGTGTGTTTTATTATTTCACTTGTATTCAGGTAAAAGAAGAGGTTTCCTGAAAAGTGCAATTTTCCCCTGTTGTTTTCTTCCTAAATATGTTGCTCCTTAAAAATCTAAAAATCTAAATCGGTGACTCACAGACATTTGTGCAATACTCCATTTTGGCAATTTGTCATTTGACCATAAAATTTTAGTAACCAAGATCCAAAATCTTGGGCTTGCTATTAATTAGATCCAGACCTAGCAAAAAACTGTTACTTCAGACTTTCCATTGAAAGAGATACTCTGTTCTCCTAAGAGGAAGTTCATGCTGTCATTGAGTTCACTCGTAGCAAGAGAATTCTACAAACAGCAGAGTAAGTACCAAGTGCCCAGCTTTTGTAAAAGGTCATGTTGTACAAACTGTTCTATTCTTATTTGTGTGGCAGTTACATAAAAGATCACTTACCATTGTTATTCATAGTAAAAAGCCATTTTCTAAAACTGCTTTTCAGTTAATAATTGTTCTTGCCTTGCCTTTAAGATCATACCTCTGAATTAAATTCCAGTTTCCTGCATCATCTTACCATAACACTTGACTTTTCATGTTTTGTTTCCACAAATTCTCTATAGACAAATACACATGATTATCTTGTTTTTTTAGAATTAATGGTCACTCGGTAATATATAGTCTACTGGTTAATGTTTTCTAGATTTAGTTGGCTTCACTAGTTCAAAAGCAGAATGTTTATTTGTGCATACACATGTATATTGTGCTTCTGAACTATTGAATTCTCTGGCCGCTACTTTTCTTCCTGCCACAAAATATGAGCCTAAACATTATAAGGCTTTAAAAGTAATAAAACCTGGAGTTATTTGTTTTCTTGTTTCGAATGCATAGAGACATGGTCAAGTTCAACAATAAAGTCAATAAGGTTTTTCTTATATTTTATATTTATGATGAAGGCTAAAGTGTTCATGGAGCTGTAACTTTAGGGAATACACTGAATAACAAGACAAAACCAGATCTGACTGGAACCAGTGACAGGAAAATGGTCTGTGGGGATGTGGCTGCTGAATGGATGACAGAGATGAGATGGATTCAGGCAGTAGGTTCTTGGTGGTCAGATCAAGCAGTATCGTGGTTAAAAAGCACTTCTTGAGCACCAGTTCTAAAGCTTTACATTGGTCATTGTTCTCATATGCGCCTGATCGTTGACCAGCATTCTCGTGCTCTAAGCACTGTGCATGCACAAGATTAATGTCAGTGCTCATATTCTCTTGAGTAATTAATGAGGAAAAATTGTTCGCTTTTGGGAGTCCCAACACTTCTCATTTTTACTGCGGTACAGGCTACACTGGTATTACAGACTGGTAATCTGCTTTGGAGTCCTGTGAACTAGGGTTTTGGGAGTGGTGCTGCTCAGTGATTTGTAGTTTTGTTTTTTTCAGTGTCCTGAGACAAAAGCTTCATCTAGATTTACTATACAGTACTTATTTTTATAGAATAAATAGTGCACATGTACTTTTACTTGGTCAGTCTTGAAGAACTGTTAGGAAATTGACTTAATTCTTTATTTACATGGAAAGATGTCAGTCATGTTGGAAACTGATTGCTTGAGTAGATCTTTGAGATTAGATACTGTTGGCAAATGGATTTACTTCTGCTGGTATGGAACAAGAATGTCAGCTAGAATGTTTTTCTTAAAGTGTTTATTTCTCCATATTTTCAGACTGCACACCATATCTGAATTCAGTGGGAAAACATGTGATTGGAGATGTGCAGAATATAACTATCAGCCAGTATGCATGTTATGAACAGGTTGCAGTGACAGTACTTTGGACAGCAAATGCTATCGGTAAGTATAGAGAGAAAACAGCTTTGCAAATCTGCTATTTCTACTAGCTCACTTGAAATACTCTTAAAACCAGGATGCTCTCTATAGCAGCTATAGGCAGCTTTTTACTATTCCAGTTTGCTGAATTTTTCTGCTCTTCAGAACTCCGCAATAGCTGTGATTTCATTCTCTGCCTCAGGACATCAGTGCATTACAGTGGCATTGACTGAGTTTAATTGCCGATACACTTAAAGATTCTTTAGGACGCAGATTGTTTTACAAGTGGAAAATCGGAGCATTCAATGTGTTTCTGTGTTGGGTGTGGTCACTAAGAATATTCTTCAGCCACTTAAATGTCACTGGAAGTACCTTGTTGCTGACCAAAGCAGTAGTCTCCAAAGTGAGGGGTGCACAAGATGATCCACTGGGGCACGTGAAGAAAATTTTAGAACTTCTATTTGTGTGTTTTTTAAATCTTGAAAAGAAAAACTAAGCTTTGCTAATATTTAATACACAGATTGACACTGACACCCTTACTCGGTCTCTATGGTAGACATTCATGCTTCATGTGTGGTACATGAGGTATCCTGAATTTCCTAGCCTAGTTTTAAATCTTTCAAATGCAGAGTTTCAGTGGTTCTTGAACCCATTTGTTAAAAATGCATCGTGATTAGTTTGCAAGAAAACTGAAATCAGGGAAGATAGACATTTCCTAGCCAAATTTCAAGAAAAAATAAATATCCTGGAGGTTTGTGCTCAAACATTTTCTTATTGATAGGAGTGCATGATCAATAAAAAATTGGAGACCACTGCACTGTAGTATGCTCTCTCTATTCTAACACCTGCTCATCATTTCTTTTTCTTCACACTAATTAAGGTCCTAAATAGAGTAACTTAATGTAAACTCAGGTTTTTTTAATGACCAGTGTTTAGCAAATGAAAGGCGTGACATTTCCTTCTTGAATGTTTTTAATACCTCATTAAAGAATTTTTAACTGTGAAGGTGCTTTTCATATCAAATAAATAATTAGTTAAGCACAAAACAGTTTTCAAAATTAAAATAGAAATTTGTTTCTTTCATGTTCTTTTCCTCATACAACAGAGTCTCAACCTGATATTTCATGCTTCATACTCCCTCAAAAAGCTTTAAAATCAGATGTTTCTTCTGACTTAGTAAGAACTGAAAGTTCCCATTTATGTGGTACGATTGCATACTAAATGAATGATATATGGATAATAATGCAAATGTGTATTTATTAAACTTGATATAACTTTTTAGCCTAGACTTGCATTTATTAATTTAAACATTTTAGAAAGATAAGAAAAATTATTTTTTTTTTGTGGCCTGCCAATGTTAAATCATGCTTTCATAATTTTTTTTATAACAAAAAACCCCAAATAATTTCTGATATTTAAAAGAGTACATGAAAATTACACTTAATTCTGCAAAACTGTGCAGTTGAAAGCATTTGGTAATCTTCAGCTGCTGACGGGATGAATCAAATCTCTATGGGAAACAAAGCTTGGTGTTCTTTGTAATGATCAGAGGTTAATCCTTTGGAAAGCGTGAGGACAGAACTGCTGTTGAAACATCTTGGGTGACACGGAGACTGGATACTTTCTCTTTCATGGTCTTCATGTAAGCACAAATAGTGCTTTTGTTCCATGGAATATTAAGAACACACTGGGCAACTCGTGGTCTTTATCTTTTACAAGATTACAAAACATTAAAAAAAACCCCCAACAAAACAGAACTATGATAAGTAGTGAAACAGAGGAGGTCCATGGAAAATGATTTGGGATTTTTTTAATTTAACAAGCATAACATAAAGTCAAATTAATCCATTTTGATTTATGTAGCATTTAGCTTACAAAGGCTGTGGATGTATCTTTGATAAATGTGTGTTCTGCCGTATGTAATGCTGTTGAAAAGGTGTAATTAGATGGAGTAGCGGTAGTTAGTCTTGGAAAGAACTATGCAGTGACTTTGATACTTGAACTACAAAACTATCACAGTGTAACACTCTGACATTGTGCTGTGACATTTGCATCACTATGAGTCAGTTTAGTCATGTAGTGAAGTAATTCCATGATGGAAACATTGCAAAGAAATGTAAAGACACTGTGCTGAAAGTTAGTTGTGTTATAGTAACTTGAAAAAAAATGGGTGTAGTTCTGGCATCAGTTAGAAGTAACTGGAAGTATTCATTCACTGGACTGAATTCCATTCCATTTAAGTAAAGTTTTCTGTTATCCCATACTGTACTAAAACTAAAGAAGTTGTAACAACCACTATCACTTTAATCTGGTAGTCTCAGGAATGACAGGAAGATGTTATGAAGAAGTATTTCCATAATTTGCTAGCAAAATGTTATGTTTCATTGCTAGTAATGGAAATGTGATGTTACTGTAAAGTATTCCTGAGGGTGATGAGGGTAATGATAACTTCTATTGCAGTGATAATTTTGAAGCGCCAGCTGAGATGTGGGCCCCTGTGCTCTAAGCATTACACAAGTATGTAGTAATTGCAACCTTTGCCAAAGATTGGACTCTAAATAGGCAAGATAGAAAATGTGGGAAGAACTGACATACGACAACAGGTATTAAAATACAAACACATTTCATGTGAATGGCAAGTTTTACTTTTAAAGACAAATGAAATATATTCAAATTACATAAAATACTCCATTATGCATTTTCAAATATTAGTCTTCCATTTAAATGTGCTGCTGTTTGCAGGGATTGAATACCTGAGAGGATTTCGAGTAATACTTGAGGAGTTAAAATCAGAGGGAAGACAATGCCAGCAGATGGTTTTAAAAGATCCAAAGCAGCTCAGCCCCAGTTTTAAACGAACAGTAAGTGCTTTGTTTTAAGAAAAGTTTTGTTATTGCTTGATTGCATGAGTAGTCTTGAAAGTGTTTATATGCTGCATATAAATCTGAATGTATCTGTATGTAAATATATACACAATGTGCTGTTTACTAGGATGCAGGTTGCTTCCTAAAAGTATTATTCTTTAGTCTAGTGGTACCTGTTGATCTAGAGACAGATCTAGTCTCCTTCTATAGAAGCTTTCCTGAAGCTGGAAACTGTTTTTTGGGTGACTCTGGAGTACAGGTGCACATCTGTAATTGTCCATATCCAACTCTGTATTGAGATTCCTTATGTCAATGTGTAAGGAGGGGTAGATAAAGGATTCTTCATGTATTGATTTCTGCTTATGCTTGAAAAACTGTGGGCTTATTTTGAAAGATGCTTTCAGTTATAATAGTTAATTGTAAAGTATGTTTCAATCTTGTCTTTTTGTAGGTAATAGAATCCCAGCCCTTTGTAAATCTGAAGTTTGAAACAGATTACTTTGTAAAGATTGTTCCTTTTCCTTCCGTTAAAAATGAAAGTAATTATCACCCGTTTTTCTTCCGAACTAGACGTAAGTATTGCATACAATCTGCATACAACAATTGCATATCCCTTCTAGATCAGTGTGTGGCCCCCCTCAGCTTTTTAGTTTTCCCAACAAAGGAATACAGTAGATGATGATGTCAGATGAGTCAGGGTTACGATAGCTACTGACATAGCCTTTGAAAGAAGATGGGGGTGTTCGGTGGAAAGAATTTGGATGCAACAGATAAATCTGTGGTGTATGATAATACATGTTAGGCAACAACCAGAAGAAAATTCTCAGGTAGGCCTGAGATTATCTCAGGTTTGTCTACAGCAGGGTTACTGTTGTGGTTCTCAGGAACATTTGACTCATGAAGATGATTTGTTCCTTTTCCTCTCTGGACATTGTGAAGAAATGTGGGTTCTTTTTGGTTTTGAGATCACAGTTTCAAGAGCAGATATCTAGCGATAGATATGGATTAGTATATTTAAATCAGGCAGCAACAAATCAAGTTGAATTTCTCAAAATTAGTTTGCAATTCTCATTGGAGTTACAGAGAAGAAATGTGAATAAGTTCCTCAGTGCTTAAATAGCACAATGAGAAACTGCAACTACCTTTTGAGGTGAAATGTTGCTATTTGTCCTACTCTTTTTTTTGCCCTATAAAACTTAAAAAAAATATTTTCAAGACCGTCTTGATGCAGAACGCAGTAACATTTGTCCTTGTAGTGGTGCTCAGTGTACTTATTTACTCTGAGTAAATGTATTTAAGGATAGTTTCAGCTTCCTCTCCTGCTGTGCTGTGCCTGATGCTGTCCCTTTTGTCTCACTAAGGAATGCTATTTTCAAATTAGTGAACCTGTGCTTCTCATATGAAGATGACTTGAAATTATAACGAAGAAGCTAAGTTTCCAAAATACATTTATGCCAGGCATATTGGAGACTGGGAAAAAAATGGGTGTGTTGTCTTAAAAATGATGAACTCCCTGCTTTTGCCCTCATTATTTTTCTGTTTAAATAGCATACATTCTATAGTGTATCATTAATAATTTTTGGTGTGTATTTGTAGCATGTGAATTGTTGCTGCAGCCAGAAAACCTTGTCTGCAAACCTTGTAAGTAAAATGTAATACTTTCTGTATATTCATCTTACGAAAAGTTACTGTACTTGATTGAAGAGTTGCTTTTTTCTGATTAATATTTCCTCTGACAGACTGGAAGCCAAGGAATCTGAATGTTACCCAGCAGGGTTTTAACATGCAAGTGTCCTTTGATCATGCACCTCACAACTTTGGGTTTAGATATTACTTTCTTCACTACAAACTTAAGCATGAAGGGCCATTTAAGCAAAAGACCTGCAAACAGGTACGTCGCTGAGTTTTGTGATTCTTAACAGCACAAAACCTACTAATATTAGATGTTCTAAGGTTTTATAGAAACTTTAAAAACTTAATATACTATAGAATACTATAAGTTTTAAAATTTTTTAACTATTTGTTACTAGTTATATATAAATAATTTTATTGTGATAGCACTCACCAGTCAAAACCAGTCTTGAGGGCTCCATTGGAGCTGGATAGTGTAAGCAAATGGGAAGAGACTATTCGCTCTCTTGAAGATCCTACAGCTAATTAGTACTTCAAACTGCAGCTTTATTGTGTTTGTTATCTCTGTTATTTCCTACTTTTTGTATTTCACCTTTGCACCAAATTTGACTTCTTTATAGATTACCCATCTGAGATGGTATCACAGGGTAGCGCTTATTTTAGTATGTGCATGGAATGAGGCTCTGATTTTGTACAGCTGTGTGCCCAGGTCTTATTATGGGAGCTGCAGTTTGCTGTATTGTTTTCCTTAACTTTGGTTAGTATTCAATGGCAAGTTTGTTCTCACTGGTCAACCTTTCATTCTAAGTCTCTGAAGCTAGGGAGCTTCAAGGCAGAATGTAGAGTTTATGTATTACACCAAACTTTTAAGAAATTTTTGGGTCATTAATCATATTTTAATTCTGCAGGCAGAGGATTGTAGTCCATGCATACTTGAATGGAGAGAGTTAGTTTTGATGATTTAAGGTGTGCTAATACAGGAGGGCAGTGTATATTTCTAAATCAGTGCAAATGTATTTTTGATGGGTTTTAAAAGTATGTGAATGGCTTGCAAAGTATTCTCTTTCTTTGATGTAGGAGCAGAACACGGATACTACAAGTTGTATTCTTCAGAATGTATCACCAGGGGATTATATAATTGAGGTAATATTTATAAATAGTCATTTGTACAACAACTAAAGGAGTATGTTAATGGAAGAATTAACTGAAATTAAAGTATTTCAAGTCACTTTTTGGTAAAATTGGACTTCAGGCATCCCTGATGAATTACCTGGGCAAGTAAAAGCTTTTAGACAGATTGTTCTTGACCTTTCCATAGCTTTGCTTTCCTGAGTGCATAGCATTTTCATCTGTGCCTTCAGGTAAAGTTGTGGGCATGCATAATTTTTGGACTTGATTTTTTTTTTTTTTTTTTAATTGGAATTCCGTAGTTTGGTGAATTTTTCTTATACTTAAAAGGTCGGTATTTCTCTTGATGATGACAGTATGTGAACTCTTAATGTTACATTAAACTATGTACCAACAAAGACAAATTATTTCACTAATTACTAGTTTGCGATGCCCTTTAACTTCACATTTGGTCATGCAAGCTGTTATAGTTGTTTACATATTGCAGAAGATAAAGACAATTAAATTTTCACAAAATAAAATTCAACTTTTACTTTTCAAAGCTGGTTGATGACACTAATACAACAAGGAAAACAATGCACTATGCGCTAAAACCAGGTATGAATTTTGTTTTTTAAAAGGTATACAGCATTTACTGTATTGATTTAAATTCAGTTTTAATTATGTTGGAAATAAATCTTTATTTGGCCTGTGTCTGTTTGCCATAATGAAGACTAGTGAGGCAATTGTGCTGCGATCTTTTTATCTAATGAAGAAAGAGTAGACATGCACACTTGTACATACACATCTACATCTCTGTACATTTATATTTAGTACAGTTTAGATCAATGTATCGTTGGAAATATTTGTGGGAAAGTCACGGTTGTTGTATATATGCATATGAAGAATCATAGCCTGTATCTTAATTGCATGCAACTGATGCATGCAGTAGTGTGGAGATAATGTAATGAACCTGTAAGAGCAGCCCAAACACGTTACCTGTCTGTGCGTTTCAGCCCTGAAATGAAATTAAGCAATCTGGAAAACCTGTTAGGTGAATGCATAGCATGTCTGTGTATCATACCAGTTACTGAGAAGCTAAATAGAGATTTCAGAATGTAACTGCAGACACAAAACATAGCTGCAGATGAAGGCAGTTGGCAAAACAGACTGAATCCTAATGCACATTGCTAGACATAATCAGTGCAGGAAGGCAGTTCATTCTTAGTGGCTAGTTCAGCACCTGGAACAAAAATCTGACAGGTCGAAATGACTGTTGTGTATCTTACCAAAACTGCAGTTCATGTAAGGTTCTTCTCATGGCAGGAGGTACAGGTTGGCATACAATACTTGTTACTTATGTTAGTCACTCTACTGCCATGGTGATGGGGGCAATCAGCATAAAACCTATCTAAAATGGAGCAGAACATGATGTTTGATTCTACTGTATATTTGAGAATTACCTGAAAAATGTACTGCAGCAGTTTTACATTCCCTTTGTGAAGATTTGATTAGATAATGATAATATAGCTTATTTGGATATGGCTAATTCTGCTTTATTTTTCAAAGTACATTCTCCGTGGGCTGGACCGATAAGAGCTATTGCCATTACAGTCCCTTTAGTTGTCATTTCAGCATTTGCAACACTTTTCACAGTGATGTGCCGCAAGAAACAGCAAGGTAAGAGAGGGTTTATTCAATACAGAGTTCCATTTAAAGATGCACTTTGGCAATGAAAAAAGTCTTAACTGGTAGCTTTAATCCAGAAATACCTTTCCAAAGAGCTTTCTTTTCTTTTCTGCCTCTCCTTCCTTGCCACAGCTTTTTTGTGTTGAAACTTGCAGCAAATTCTGAATCAGTGCTTGATGGTAATTTGTAAAGTATAGCATCACAAATCAAGATTTCACTGTAGAAAAGAGAGAACACAATTGTTGTTGGGAAATATTTTTGGTTTCAGTTTTCTTTTTAATTGTGAAAGTACTATGTGACCATGTAGAATACAAACAGATCTGTAAATTGCTACATTTTAAAAATTCCCTTATTTCCTTCAGATATGCTAATTCATATTTATTTTAAACCAGACAGAAAGTAAAGCCATGTGATACCAATACAATTCTCGGCACTGTCTGGAGTACTGTGTGTATCTATTGTTCCAGACTTTCCCACTTTCCTGGAAGTTGCCTTTACACTTCATCCTGAGCCATCTTCCTAAATTCACTCTTTCTAAGACTTTATTGCAGATGTTTCTCTAAGTTAGATTCCATCCCTCTTTGCTGACTTCTCTCTCCTCTGCGTCAAGGAGCTGGCAAGCCACACGTTACATTGAGATGTTAAAAATCAATTGACATTTTTTGTAGAATCTAGGGAATCATGCAGTTGCATGAATATGGAAAAAGAGATTACTTCCCCAAACTTCACATATCTGTGTTATCCATCTGAATTTTGGCATTGAGGTATACTGCAAGTGATATATGCCATCTGGGTTAAATCCCTTTACCTTCTGGTCTTCTGTAGCTATCCCTTTGCTCACAGCTAGCACAGTTCCAACAAAAAAAACCCAGACAAATCAGTAAGGATTTATCAACAGAGAGAGTTGTTCCAGAATAGTTATTCCTGATAAATTGTTCTAAATTAAATCCCTAGGTGGATATTTGTATTTTGAAATACTTGTGCTTTATTCCAAATTAGCTTAATCAGCTGTAGAACTAGATTGATTTAGTCTGGCATAAAACCAGACTTTTATGTTTCAGCATAAAAGCATCTCTGCAAGGGAGGAAACACTAATAGCTATTTTGATTTAAATTAATCATATCTGAATTCAAATTAATGTCAAATTAATGTCCGAACATATGTATGTGTATATATACCAGAGAGATACAGTACAATATTCTGAAGGGATCTGTGTTCCTGGAGTTTAATATTCTTCCCTGGCTTGTGTTGTGTTACCTTTAAAACAAGAGACTTTGTTATATAGGAAACTCTTGATGATATCCATCTTTAAGGCTTATAATACTTGAACAGAGAGCTGAAAACTGTTGAAGCTGGATAGAGGTGAAACAGCCTCGTTCTATTTATAAAATAAACCTTTCTTTAGTTTTCTGAGTTGTACAGTAATAACTGCACATTTCACTTTCAAAGTGTGTTCCACATATGTAGCAACTCATAAGCTGGATAAATAGAGCATGTGCAACTTTCTTCTTAAGGCTGGAAAGGAAAGAAATATATTTTGAAAAAAGTCATTGCTGTGTGCATTAGTAATGAGCCTACAAAAGTTTAAAAAAAAACCCAAAACAAAATGAAGCTTTATAGCGTGAACTCTCTTTCTCTCTTCCAATTTAGAAAATATATATTCCCATCTAGATGAGGAGAGTTCAGAATCTTCAGCATATGCTGCAGGTCTCCATGTGGAAAGACTTCGTCCCCGGCCAAAAGTGTTCATCTGCTATTCCAATAAAGATTGCCAGAAACACACTAACGTCATCCAATGCTTTGCTTATTTTCTTCAGGACTTCTGTGGCTGTGAGGTAAACTCAACATTTCTTCTGTAAACAAGAGTTTCCTTAATTGAGGCAGTGCCCCCAAACTCATAATAATATGTGCTTGAAAATGAGTTATTTCAGTGTCTCTTTTCCACAGAGATAACTGTTGTTATTTTTTAAAATATTGGCTATCTATAGTTTCTTTCCTTAGGGAGAGGAACAGATCATAGCCCGTGTATAAAAAAACCAGAACAGTGGGAAATGCGTACCACATTGAATCCAGGACTTTCGCTTAGCCACGTTTAGCTTGTTTTGTATGAACTGCTTTTTCTGTTTAGTAGTTTTTGCATCTTTATAGTCAGCAGCCACAAAGGAGGTGTTAGTTGTCTACCTGATACACTTCACTATTCCTAAAACACGTTTTATAGTGTAATTTTCAAGTAGTTTAATTTATCAAAACTCCTACTCATAGAGCAAAATCTATGTAATTTGGATTAATTGTTGACATTATGTATTTTTTTTTACTTCCCTGCTGTTCCATTAATGCTGTAAAATCAGCATGCCTTTTTTTTTTTTTTGATTTAAAGCTATGAGAAAGCTATTAAAATTGTTAGTTTGAACGACTAGGCTTAGAATCTCAGCCTGCTCTCTTAAATATAATCAATATGTGGCCAGTCTTTCACTTTTCAACTGTAGAAAGGCAAGACAATTGTTAGTCTGGTTTTTTGGTGCATTTTAGTCCTGCCACCCTGATTTGAAACTGAAACTTTTTTCAACTATACAGCAAGTCTGACCTCTAGTGCCCAAACCCAGTAACTCAGTCGATGCCTCACTTGTTCGGGGATGTTCACAGTTTATTCATATGTTTAAAATGGTTCAGGTAGGGTGTTTTATAAGTAACTTACTTGAATCCTTTTTAGACATGTACTTTAGCCCTGCTACACCGTACGTCTTTGGAATAGTGTTAAGATGAGCTGTTGCCGTTGTAACTATGTAGCATGGAACATATGGTATCAGGCATCATTTAAGATTTATATAAAAAAATATTGATAGCATCTACATACAGAAACAATATGTGTTATTATTGAAGCTCTGGAGTTTAACATAAAAAGAGATGCTTAGTGCAGCTGCAGAAGTATTTTTCATATGGAATTGGAATGTTTTCTCATAAAGGACAAACCCAGTGGTATTTAATAACCATTTAAAATAACAACTTGACCATATTTAAAATCCTTTCTCACATATCAGACAGTATTTTGAAGAACAGAAACAAAAACAGACACAAAAGAAAAACTACCTGCATTGTACCTTTGTCAGAGTATCTCCCAAGCAGTTGTAAAATTACTTCTCTTCCCAAGTATACAATAGAACAGTTCAGTTAGAAGGGGCCTACAACAATCATCTAGTCCGACTGCCTGACCATTTCAGGCATGGTCATTGTCTTCCTGCGCAGCAACAGTTTTCATGATTCCTTGTGTTCTAGGTGTTCCGTCTACTCTCTGTCTTCTGACATGGCAACGTTTTCCACTCTCTTTTGGGTGATACAGCAGAGCAACAGTACTTTGTTCTCTGGAAAAATGCTTGAGAAAAGACTTTATAAGTGGTTTTGATGTGTGTCCATGATGAAAGTTTTTTGCATCGATTTTTGTCTGTTATTCTACTGCTCATTCTTTCATTCGTGAGGTAGAGGGTTTGTCCATCTTGATGTACATGGCCATTTCAGACCATGTAGAATGTTCAGAGAATTTGACAAAATACAAAACAAAACAACTCCTATGATAAAATTTTCAGTGCTTTCTTATAAAAGTCAAGCTGCTGCTGTTTTGCATCCTAACTGAAAGAACGCAATGTTATTGGCACTAATTCCATTAGTACCTCGGTATGAAAATTCTTGGCATCAGACTTCATTAATATGGAAAAGATGATAAGTGAATATGGATTTCCATTACATTCAGCACATAAAGGACCCAAATATACAACAGTTAAATTATTTGAGGCAGGCACAATACATTGTTTATTGTGGATTAATGATATTTAATTTGATCAAATAAGTAAATAGTAATTTACTTGGTCCAGCTACATTTTCCATGTTCTTTTTCTTGCTCAAGAAATATTGCTAGGTACCAAATCCATAGTGGTTTTATTTTTTAAGGAACTACCCAGTTTACATTCAGCTGCTTGGCTTTGCGTTGTTACTTGTTGATTCCATAGATGAATGCATAACACAGGTTACAAACTGACTCGCTGGGTGTAACTCATTTAAATTTTATTAGCAAATATATCTAATAATTAACATCAACTCAAATGTTTTTTTTCCAGGTGGCTCTAGATTTGTGGGAAGATCTAAAGATTTGTAAAGAAGGTCAGAAAGAGTGGCTTATTAAAAAAATAAATGAGTCTCAGTTCATCATCATTGTGTGTTCCAAAGGGATGAAATACTTCGTTGAAAAAA
This sequence comes from Pterocles gutturalis, assembly GCF_000699245.1. Taxonomy (NCBI): domain Eukaryota; kingdom Metazoa; phylum Chordata; class Aves; order Pterocliformes; family Pteroclidae; genus Pterocles; species Pterocles gutturalis. The sequence goes on from NW_010123837.1 coordinate 20,882, forward strand.
AGAACTGGAAACACAGAGGGGTAACCAAAGATGCAGGAAAAGGAGAACTCTTTCTGTTTGCTGTGTTGACTGTCGCGGAGAAGCTTCGTCAGGCAAAGCAGAATTCAAATGACCTCTGCAAGTTCATTGCAGTCTACTTTGATTACTCCTGTGAAGGAGACATCCCTGGTATTCTGGATCTAAGTACAAAATACAAACTCATGGACGATCTCCCTCAGCTGTATTCACATTTACACTCCAGGGATCTCAATGTACAGGATTCAGAGGTGTTTCCTGTTAACATTAGTAAAAGAAATTATTTCAGGAGCAAATCTGGGAGGTCCCTTTATGTTGCCATTTGCAATATGCATCAGTTCATTGATCAGGAGCCAGACTGGTTTGAGAAACAATTTATTCCCTTCCCTCCACCTTCTTTACATTACTCGGAGCCTGTTATGGAAAAATTTGATTCAGGCTTGGTTTTAAATGACTTAGTGAATAAACAGGTGATGGATGGTGATTTTTACCTGAAAACAGACGTAAGTAATATTTCAGCTGGGAATTCAGACTCTCGCTGTATAATTCAGCACTTAAATCTTGGAGAAGATATAGAAACTCAAGACATTCAAGGTGGTGGCAGCTCTCTTCTTCAGCCATTGTTGCATGTTGTTAAAGCTTCAAACCTTAAAGATATGCCTCGAGATTCTGGAATCTATGATTCGTCTGTTCCTTCATCTGAATTATCTTTACCTTTAATGGAAGGACTATTGACAGACCAAACTGAAACATCTTCCATTACAGGAAGTGTTTCTTCATCATCAGGTTTAGGTAAGATGCAGCAGTGTTTTTAAAATTATATTCAGTTATTGTGAGCATATTTCTACCATCTCAAAATACTTAAGATAATATGTGAAGAACCATATAGAAGGCTGCAGAGGAAGGTAAGCATTGTAAAAAGATGGTAAAAAAGATAAGCTTCAGGAACTTTAGAAAAATTAATATTTTCCTTAACTTATTTTGGGAAGGGATCCTTAGCTAAGTAAGATTTCACTAGAATTCTATTAATAAGTCACTTTCATTAATTGACCTGTTATTGGAGAGACTGCTTCTTTCTTCCACGGACTCCTTGACAGCTGAGATACTCTAGCGGACAGCTGTGTGGTTTAATCATGAGTGTGATATGGTGAAGCATTTTTACAGAACAGCCATCAATCTAAACCTGATATCCTATTTTGCTGCAGCACATACTAGAACCTTTAGGGCTATAGTCTGTACTGTGGTTAACTCAAGTTTCAGAATGACATTAGGGCTTCTCATCGGATATGGGGGTGGGGGGAATGAACAGACGGGTTTCAGTGGAGGAATTTAAATGCTTGGAAGACACTGTCCAAAATAGATACCAAACTTGAACTCCTACAGTTAGAAGGTGTAAGTATTGCCTCAGGCTATATAAAAAGCTGATCTGACCTTACTAGTTACAGTACATTGAACTAGCTTTACAACTACATCTGTGTGGAATGTTGCAGCAGTTGTGTTCACAGGATAAAACTGCTGTTTGCGTTTTGATGGTCATATGCTGTTCTGCATTCTTGAACGAGTGTTTACAGTGAGCTAATTTGTTAGACTTTTCTTTTGGCTAAATGTTTGGTTTCTTTTATTATGCAGATAATTCGTAGCCAGTATTTGCCAGAATTATCTTTGAGGGAGGGAATACAGATGTTGATTTACAGATATAGTATCTTTGTCTGTAGGCTAGATAGTCTAAAACTTTTCAGGTGGAAAAAATACAGATTTACTGATTTAATTGCGTAAGCCACAAATAGTCTGTTATTGTTTCAAAATTAATGTTCTTTAATTTCCTGCCATCTCCTAACATAGCCTTTTCTCACATTTGTGGGATTATATCTGTAAAGGTTCTAGTGTTGGATGAAAGTGGGATGCTAGTTTAAAATGTATGGCCTCTCTGGAAGAATGCTTTACCAGTATTCCCCTCCTGATTCAATGACAGAGCTGTCAGCTGGGCGTCCCAGCTGCCAAGGGTTGACTGGAAGAAAGAGGCAGTCTTTCCAGTGATTAATTTTCAAGTCACATTCCTACTTGTTACATGTTTCAGCTGTAGAGGTTAAACATTGTAGTAGGAGCTGGTAGAGTTGGATCTTAACACTGATTTTACAACATCTTAAGAAACCACAATAACTTCTGCCATTTTCCCCACTCACTGTCCCTGTCCAAAAGCACTGACCTTGTTGGGCTGAGTCTCACTCAAACCTTGCCTTGCCCAAACCACAGTCCTAATTAGGTACAGGGTATGAAGGAGACAGTATCCAGAACTGAGCATCATCTGCCTATTAGAGTGCAACCCATTAAGTCTTTTTACTGTCCCAGAACACAACATTTTTATAGCCCTAATATTTGTATGACTAATAATGAGTGGAGTAGATAGAATTTTTTAGCTTTTCTTCGAAGAGTCGGACATGTCCAAATCACTGCTCTTGAATTCACAGTACCATTTCTTTCTGGCTACCTAATTTTTTAATCTGTTACTTGGTCTGAAGTTAATTGTTTTGTCATTTAGTATCTCCGTTTAATTTTGAGGAAGGACCAACAGCCAAACCTTTACTTTCCATTCACTAATAAGGTCTTCTTTAAGAAGCCCTTCCTGGGCAGAAAATTCGTATTAATTCTTTAGATGAGGAGTTACTGAGCGTGGTAGTTCAATCTCATCAATGTATGGCTTTATGATCCAGAGGTTTTAATAAGTTATCTTCACATTGTTTCTAAAATGCTGACCAAATACAAAATCAATGTTTCAGTTAATGAGCCTCACTTTTTTTCCTTTTCTAGGGGAAGAAGAACCTCCTGTAATCACTGCTACAAAATTCTTAGTGCCTGGAATATGCAAAGCAGAACTTCATTGCCATATCCATACTGATGAACTGCAGGCAATTGCTCCTCTATAATACGTTACAACATTGTTATGCATTGCCACTTTATCAACAGCCTCTGTTTGTGCTCTAACTACCACACTGTCTCAGCACTAAATCTACTTGAAGGAACAAATACTCCCTGAAGAAGATCTGTTACTCCTAAGGGATTTTTTTTTATGGCCAGTAAACTTGAATCTGTTGGTCTTTTCACAAAGTCTTTCATGATTTGAAAAAGCAGCATGGAAAAATAGATGAGAATACATTTCAAAATTATTCCTATTACTAACTTAAGTGTCACTATATTACACTGTTTACAGATGCGATAATCAAAATTGACTTTTTTTTTGCTAGACATAATCTTGCAAATGGACATAAAATACCTTGAAGTATGAAGTCTTAAGTAAATTTTGTAGTCCAGTCTCTAGTTTTAAGTGCTGACATACTTAATGGCAGGAGTGTTGTAGTGAATGAGAGCAGGATTTTTTTCAGAAGCAAGATTAAATGCCAAAAGTGAGATCAAGAAGTTCTCAGTCAGAAGAAACAATTTTCTTTTAGAAATGTTTGAAGTCCTTTCCTCAGTCTCCTCTTTCCCAAATGTCAATGTGACTCAGTATTTAATTTCAGATAAGTGCATATCTCCCTTTTCTGTATGATTCTCCGATCTCATCCCCACAATCTGGCTGTGATGACTCACGAATAGTACCATACTGAGTATCATTTTTATAATAGACAAAAATATAGATCCTGCATATGCTGAGTGATACCATGGAAACAAGTTTCCTGTTTTCTTCCTGTAAGGGCTAATATAAAGAATACTTTAAAGGGAAGAGGGAAGGAGGACCAAATTTTATATTTTAGACATCATTCTGGATTTGTTCGGCCATGAGATGAGTATGCTTTATGGGGGATTTAATATTATCCTTCAGGGACATGCTGCTACAAAATCACCTGGGGTAAAACAAGTTAAGAGAAGCAGTTAACTTCATGCATGAATACTTTGCTCTGTTTTGAGCCAACCAGTAAAAAGAAGCTTATGAGCTATTTTGCAGTTACTTTTGACACTATTTATCATTACTTTGTAATATACTGCCTTAACCACTAGTGTTATATTAACGAAAAAAATGCTAAAACTACAACTGGACATGTTTAGCTAAAGACACGGAACATGCATGTCCTTTCTTTTGCAGTGACCAGGTAGGTGTACCACGAGCAATTTTTTGTAAGTAAAACCCCTCTTTCAACAGCAATTCTAGGCACAACGGTAGTAAGCGTGATAACAGCAAATAGTCAAGGACTCCTTATCAGTGTGCCTTTGCTAATTTTGCTCATGGACTCAGATTCTGTCTCATTTAACCTGTCTTCACATTCCACTAACAGAAGGTTACTTTAGGAATACATCAAGTGAGAACTCGAACACCCCAAATATTCTCTCAATTTTGATAGATAAGAATTAGACATTGCTAACCGTTGTATTGTATGATGCATTTTAATAGTATGAAATAGAACTATTAAACCAGTGATGATTTGGCTAACTGAATAGCTTTAAAGATCCTGGGGTGGGGTTTTTTTGCCTCAGTTTATATTTAATAATTTGAATTTCCAAACAAAAGACTCTCAAAATTGTTGTCACAGATGGAGTAAGAAACTGCTGCAACAATTGTTTGAACATAACCATTGATGGCAGAACTCCGCCATGCTTTGCAATTGTAATATGGAATTCTGTGATCAACTAGATGTACAAGTCAGATTTGGAGGGCCTTGTCCATTAGTGTAATGTTCGTTACTCTGCCTGTTTTCTGAATTTGAAAGGATGCTAAGTGGAAGATCTCAAAGTTGCAATACCCAAGTAAGTTTCAGGTAGTTTTAAGTACATAGTGAATCATCTGCACCTTCAGTGAAGGGCTATACTGAAAGCAAAATTCTTAATGTTTTCCCCTTCTCTGAAGTTAAAAAATACCTGAGTCAAACTGGGCAGAATCATCTAGCGGTAAATGCTTCTCCGCTAAATCCAGCTGTTGAAGGATCTTGATTCAATGCAATTCTTTCCCTTTTACTAGAGAAAGAGCTTGGATTGATAAAATACAGTCAGAAAGGTTACAGAATTTGTGTGCTCAAGAGCTGCTGTGCGTAGAAATGCCAAAGCTGCAAAACATGAGGAGAAGGTGATTTCTTATGAGTTAGCTGGTAAAGGTAATGCTGCTTTCCTCTGTGGCAAGTCACAGCTCACATACTGTTATTTTATGCTAGACTAAAGATTGGAAAGATTTCCTGGTTCCATTAAATTCAGTAGCAGAATTGGTAATTGCTTAATGGGATTAGGTTGTAATTTTGAGCTCTAGGAAAGCTCAATTTTGAAAACAGATGAAGGCAGTTTCGCAAAGAATCACTTGTCATTAGTGTTTTTAGTTTTATTTCCTCAAAATTTCTCTACGGTCCTGCAAATCTTGTTTTTTGAATTATAAAGGGTCTATGCAGATGCCAGTCAAATCTGTTGGGGGGAGGAGAGGGAAAAGAATTCCTTCATTCCTCCTTAGCATAAGGTGGAAACAGCATATTGTATGTCCTCAAGAAGAAATAGAGTATAATTAATCGAAAATTTAGAGTGGGACAAGACCACACTTAAAGTATACAAAATTGAGAAAAGTAATACTGCATCTGACTTAGCAGAGTTTTTTTACAAAGCCACAGTGCTTTGAAAAATTAGAAAAATATTGTGTATATTGAGATGCTGGAAAGACATAATGCTGAATTTGAAGAATTATGTATTTTCCCTCCAATAAGAAACACAGCAAAAAATAATTGTAAAAAGTATTTTTGAAACAAATATGTTAATACACGTGTTAGAGGTTAGCTTACTACTATTGTCAAGCATTAGTAAACTCTAAACAGAATGTTAACAGTGAAAGGATCCCTTTAATTTCTACTAGACTCAAGTGTGTGGACATTGTTTGGATGTTTTAAAATTTGTTTTCTGGGAGGGTGGAAAAAACATTGGAAAGCTGAAGGTTCAAGATATGGCAGTGTGTTCAACATTTTGAATGATAAGTATAATTGTTGCCATAATTTGTACCTGTACATAAACACATCAACTGTTGAAAATAGAATGCAGCTGACATTTGCAGAAATAAAATTTTTATGGTACTATAATTTAGAAGTTAATTACCAAAATAAAGCATTTTTCTTCAGTTTCTTTCATTGGGCTTTTCTTAGTAGTATAAGAAGACTTGGTTTAAGTTGTTTTATCCAAACCCTTTTAGTGCAGTTATACATACCACACAAATAACCAGGCTCTCTAACTGCTATTCATAGTACATCTGGAAGTGACAGAGATATTTTGATGGGTGTTTAATATAGTCAAGCAACTGTAAGAAACTTTAATTTTCTAAAACTTCTGTATTGGACAGACTTGGGTCTGATTTTTTTTTTTTTTAATGAAACTACCTTAATGTGGTTTTATGTAATCATTTTTCCTGTATCTTCCTTGAAGGTCTCCTAGCAGTACATGATTCTGCATGTCAGATTAAACCTAACCACACCAACTACAAAACTGTAATAATCTGGATTGGATTAATTTTGTCAAAGATGTGATAATTACCTAAGATCTACATGCTTTTTGTTTTCATCCAAGTGGATTCCAAAGCACTATTCCAGTCAATGAACCCTGCGAACTGTAATTTCAGGGCTAAGCCTTGAAACCACTCATACTCCTTGTGTTGCTCAGGTAAATGAAAGGTTTTATAATGGACTTCTGGTCTGGTGCAATCAAACTCAGAATGCTATAGAAAAATCTGTAATGAGTCTGTAAAATTTGTTATTATTGAAGACTTGAACTGCTTACTTAATATCCAGTAGTTTGCATACACATCACCTATGTTGAATTCCCAGGATGATGTTTAAAATGTTCATACCTATTGTCTTGTTTGGGCCTCTCTCCCGCAATTCCTGATTCTGCTTCTATCACCGGGTATATCAGAGACATTCTGAAGGGTCACCAAGCACGTGAATAGTTGTATTAGTAATTCAAAAGGGAATTTGATAAGTTACTTCTCTGTATCTGAACTGGACTTCCTTGAGATGTGTTATCCATATGTATATTCTGCAGTCCTAATCTCTGTATCCTCTGCCCTGGAGCCCTGCACACAAGGGACGTTGTGGCTGAAAGAAAATGGAAAGGAGGTGTTGCTCTAGTTTTTATACCTTCAGTCTAAAACATGAGAATCCTCAGGATGCTTTCCTGATGTTTGGGAACTGTTGGCCAAAATCCTTCTACCCTGAGGATGTGGAAAGATACGCTTCGGTATGAAGATATGCATATGGATAATACATCTTTAAAAACTTAAGGAAGTAAGCTCTAGTTTTTCTTTTTTTAAATATCATGGTGACTTGATACTGAAATACCAACTCCCCCCCCCAAAACAAAACAAAACAAAACACCACAAAACAGCAAACACTTTTTGAGTTATAGTGAAAAACTTGCACTGCACACAATACATGCATTCAAACTATAACTGGTCAGACCCTAATTATTTCCAAAAGGTCAGAAGTTAAAGGCTTAAAAGGAAATTTTCCCTCTATCTGATGTAAATTATTTTATTTTTACTTGCTATCATCTCTTGCTGTTTCTCAGAGTCATAAAAAACAGAACAATGGTCAATTTATATCTTTTATAATGGGATACAATTTCATTCTTTATTCTCTTAGAACTGATTTAATAAAGTCTGATTTACCTATGATGTTCATTTTTATGGGCAGCTGCACTGTTGGCAATGATTTCGTATTTATAGCAGTCCGTGGAAAAGGTAGAGATTGGACATATTGTCCTGTTCACAAAAAGCAGAGCTAAAGGAAATGTTCTTTCCTCGGTGACAGATGTTACATAGATGACCAGAAATGTATGTCCTTTCCCATACCTATCTCAATGCTGAAAGCTCAGTGCTTAGTGATTTTGGTATTTTACTCCGATGCAGATCCTTTGGGAAGGCTGTGAGTTTGAAAACATTAATATGAAAATACAAAACATGCTGGGGAGAAAAGTCAGGTTTAGTTACATATAGTTAGAGATAATAGTTTATAATAAACTGTTAATAGACATGATAGTTACAGTATTAAACATCAGTGCAAGAAGAAATTAACATCTGGAGAATTTTCTTCACCAGTTAATAAAAAGACTGCATTTTTAATGGTAGGGAGCTGTAACATTCAAGGCTGATTTACTACAGACATCAAACTATGTTTTTTTCCAGACTCTGCTGGTAGGTTCACAGGCCTTGACAATACATGGAAGATTGAACTAGCTTGAGTGAGTGTATGGAATGCCATCCTGTTGGGCTGTTGATTTAGATGGAATTCTAACTATTTAGTTGCTACTGGTGTGCAAAAAGATCTCGGAGAGAGGCAGTCTTGCTGATTATATGAGTCAGGTAAATTTATTTCATAATAGTCTACAGAATTGGTATTTTCCCCCGCAGGGGAAGTATGCACCTGTGGTTTCACGTAATTTTAAATGCTATAACACGTGTGCTCCCTGGGCAAGTTCTGTATTAACCCTTTGACTGTAAATCAAGATCAAATTGTTCGCGTAACTGGCTCTGAATTTCTGTAACAGCCAGACACGTTTATGATGACACTTTACTCAACTGAAAATATTTGGCTATTCATAACCATAATATAATTTCTGAGGGAATATAACATTTCTTACTAATAGACATGGAACCCAGGATTATACGAAGGGCCTGGGATACTGATAGTGTTTTTCCCTTAATCAGAGTAAAGCCACCTTTGGAGGCTATACTCTGCCTTTTGTTGGATTATTGACTGTTGCCAACAAATACAAGAGTTCTTCATTACCTTTGACAGTACTCTAAAAATACAGACAAAACTAAAAATAGAAGTCACCTCTTCCATAGCTGAGAAAATTTTATTTCTAACCCAATTACAGAGGATTAAACTTGTCAAAAGACTGGATGCCTATCATAGCAAAAGAGAAAAATAAACACTCAGGGAAAGGACTTGTTTTATTTATTTTTTACATAGTTACCAAACTAAACTGTGTTTCAAAGAAAAAGGTTCCCAGAAGGATTTTACATTGAGGAAACAAGTGCCAAGAATATTTTCACTGCAGCATGCTGCTGCCTGATGAAAGTAACCTACAGTGCATGTTGCGGAACAATAATCATGGTATGAAAGTCTTTTTTCAGTAGTGTTTTCTAAGCCTTTTTTTTTAGTACTGTGACCACACCCTTTTTATTAATGCTTTATTTCTCAGATGATTCAACCAATTTCAGTGGGTCTGATTATGAAATCAGATACTAACAATGTGAGCATGACATAGATCAGAGGAGTTGTTTCATGTGTCCCAAGTCAAATTTTTTTTTTTTCTCACAAGTGCACAACGGGGGGTATAAAGGCTGTAAGCAAGATGAGGATACTCATCTTACATGAGAAATGGACAGGAACTATCTAGGGAGTAGATCCACTTCGGAGCAGAGATGAGGCTGGTGTCAGCCGAAGACAAGGCAAAGATTCACATCTTTAGTCTTGAGCCATAATGGTGCTTCTTTTCATCAGTCTGTAACCAGTCAGTGTTCGGCTAGAGCTATCATTATTGCAGCTTTTGCCGTTTTGCAATAACCTGCATGACAGAACAATCACCAGGGCACTGCTTTATGCACCAAACAAGTTCTGTGGCACCCCTGCAACAAGTCATCTACTGATGGGGCATGGTGAGAAACTGAGGGCTGCACAGCAGAGCACAGCAAGAACTTCAGGAGAAGGAAGAGGTAGATTTGGGGCAGACATTAAGTGATATGTTTTATTTCCTCTGCAACATCCCACAGCAACCTCTGACGTGTGAGTTAACTTAGGGCCGGCCACCTTTTGACAAACTCCAGTGGCCTGTTTCAGCCACATAGCACTTCTTGGTGCTACTGCTCCTCTAGGATTGCATTGCTTGATGTGAACCTGGTTTGCAAGAATAACTCCTTTATAATTTTGATGAAAATCAGGAGTGATTTCATTGCTGTCAGTTGCATCATACTTATTTCAAAATAATTAAAAGTGAGAATAGAATTAGACCTACTTGTCTTTAGCAACATCTAATATAGGGGATGTACCCATAAAAGTCATTAGTCATCAACAAAAAGGAAACTGTCTGCGCTTTATTGTAGCTTTTGCAAACATGCCAAGGTGTGATTTAGGTGTTAGGAAGGAAACCACCATCTCTTTGCAGAACAGTTGGAAAATGCTCAGCCTACTAAGGGTGGAGTGAGAATAACAGGGAATCGGGAAAGAGGGGCAGGATTCTTATTTCTAACCTTTACCCTCTTTGCTTAGACTGCCTTCGGGCCTGAGAAATGCAGATACAATTATTTGAACATTCCTGCTTTTACCCTTAAATTGTCTTGTTAAAAACAAACATTTTTTTAAAGTATAACTGTTAAATATCACTGTCTATTAAGATACTGTTTTGGACTGAAGTAGTAATACATTTAACACTTGCATTCTATATTTTCCATCCTAAAGAAAATTTCATGTTCATTGAGATTTAAAAATGCTAAACAAACAACTGCAAGTTGTGTTATATAGTTTATCATCTTAAAAACCAGGAATTACAAATTGGTAACTACTAAAAAGTGTTAAAATCTCCCTGGACAACATTTGTAGTTGATGTGGTTGAGCAGATGCCAGTATGGTTATATAATTACAGCGTTTACATCAACACATTCTTCGTTCCCTGTGTACTAAGAGTGGAAATTTTGAGGACACATAAAATAGCCTAAAAGTTAAAGGTCTCTAAACAGAGCATCTCTTCACATTTCCGGATAGTGAATACCAAATTCTTCTTTAAAACAGGTCTGAAACTGTCACTTTTTCTTTACAGGCATGGTAAGTCCTGAGTAAAAATGGACAGGCACTCACTGCCTATTGCAGCTCTGCTTTTGTGTTAGGCACCAGTTCAGTGGCACTGCGGAAGCAGGGGGCAGATGGTCGGTTTTCTTGGTGGCAGCCGTGATGAAGGTGCAGTGTTTCAGGAATCCATCAGAAAGTATCACACCTGAGCAGCCTCAAAGATTTCTCCATTCTGTTAATCCTATCACTACTGCTGGGAGCCCAGGTTTTGCCCATTACACTATTGATTAAAACAAATCCATGTGTAGCTAACTTTGCCATAGGGCTAGAAAAGTGCCAGGTCCCCATACACCTGACTAATTTATGTGAATTGCTGCTTTAGGAGCAGAAAAAAAGTAGTTCTAAAACTACTATGGCATCTAGATGGCTACTTTCCAGTTGAATTATCCCTAGTTTAAATATAATATTTAGCTTTAAGAACCAGTTTCTTTAAATGTGACTGTAATTCCAGCATGGTTTTGTACTCTGTAAAGTGGAGTTTGGAGATATCCCTGAATAAATTAAACAGAATTTAACATGTTTACTTGAAATAAGGTCTGATCGCTGTATGTCTTGACTGCATTTCTAGCCTCAACAATTTTAAATAACTGAAGGATTAAATTTTACTGCAAGATGTTAGGTTTGCAAGAGAAAGCATAACCATAGTTGAGAAACACAATTAATTAATCTATTTTAAAATATTTCTGGTGTCTGGGATACAAAATGTGGTGAGGTACTTTTTGCCTTCTGTTGTCTTTCCATTGGCTGCTTCATGTTGGCAGTAGATAGTGCTACTGAAAAAGACCTACCACCTCTATTTCTTTGGCATTTGTGTGAAGTGATGTAATTATTAGTATTTATTATTATACTGAACTAGTGCTTATAGACTTCAGTCCCAAAAAATAAGATAATCTTCACCAGGCACAGTACAAATGTTTCTGGTATCAGAAAGACAGTCGCTCCTCTAGAGCTCATCATATACTTTTTTTTCACAGCCCTGTTTTTTTTTTTTTTTTTTTTTTTTTTTTTTTTTCTGGTCACTAGGGCTTCCTAGTCTCTTTCCATACTTCTTTCCTCCCTAACAGACCTGCCTGTTGCCAGCTGTAGATCATTTGTCACTACTTTCTCCAGGCTGTTATCTAATGAGACCTACTCCGGGTCACTGGCTGTTAATCTCGTTTGAGGTTCTCAGCGTGGACCTGGTCCCATTTGCCTTTTTTTGGGTCAGTCTTCCCCCTTAATGGTTCCCACCACCACCGTGGCGCTGGGAACGGAGCGGGAACGGCTGAGAGCCGGGCGGGGCGCGGAGCCGCGGGGCGGGCTGGGGGC
>NW_010123838.1:0-1471 GCF_000699245.1 Pterocles gutturalis
CCACGCCACCACCCCGCTGAAGAAACCCAACCGTTGCCACCCCACCCGCATCTCCCTCGTCTTCTACCAACACAAGAACTTGAACCAGCCCAACCACGGCCTGGCGCTGTGGGAGGCCAAGATGAAGCAATTGGCGGAACGCGCTCGAGCTCGGCAAGAGGAGGCGGCGCGTTTGGGGCTCCCACCGGACGCCAAAGCCTTCGCCAAGAAACGGAAGTGGGGCGGCGCGTTGGCGAGCGAGGCGCCCAGCAAGGAGAGGAGGGACTCGGTCCCCACGCGGCAGGCGGTGGCCATCCCCCCCAACTCCGCCATCACTGTGTCCTCCTACGCCTACACCAAGGTGACGGGCCCCTACAGCCGCTGGATTTGAGACGGAGGTAACCGCCGTGGTCCCCCCCATCTTACCTCAACCCTCCGCAGCGCCGGAGCTCGGCGTTGCTTCGTGGTGCTTTCTCCTCGGGCGTGGGGGAGAAGAAAAAAAAACTAAAATAGACAAAACCGAAGCAAAACACAAGAAAAAAGAAACCCAACCCATAGAAAGCAAACCCAACACGCACGCTCGGAAACAGCGGAGCCAGCGCGGGTGCACGCCGTCGGAGAGCGGTGCTTGGCGAGGAGTTGGCAAAGGAAGCAAAACTCGTTAAGGAAAACATAAAAAAAGAAAGAGGAGCGATGCTGTTTTGATGCTTTTCGGTAATCTCATATTTATATTCATGTTTTTTTAATCTAGCCTCGTGCGCCACGTGGACGGAGGGAGAAGTTTATAGCGTCCTTTCGCAAAGGAGAGGTTTTTAATTCCACTTAAAAATACCTATTTATTGGATTTTATTTTATTTTATTTTTTACTCCGATGACAACGACGAAGCCGATCTTCGAAAAAAAGAAGCCAACATCGAAAAAAACCCAACCCCTAAACACAAATGAAAAACCAACCTGAACACCAAACCAGCTTAAAGACGGGAGGTGACGCCCTCCAGCTCCGATGCTGGCGGGATCATGTGCTTTACCGTCAGCCGGACACGCCGAACATCTGTTTATTTTTTTTTCCAAGGACCTAAAAATACCTATTTTGCAACTCGAGGAGTCTTTTCTTACAGCGACGGCAGACCCACTGATGAGTGGGTCATCCCGGGACGACACGTCTTTGCTCGACTCCTCGCTGCCGGCGGGATCGGCTCCGCCGGGACGGAGCGAGCCGGCGTCTTTCCCGGCGCCGGAGACCTCAGGATACGTCCGGGCTGGGGACTGCCGCTGCCAGGGTGCCACGCTCGGGCTCGGACTTGGGGGTTCCTTTGCCGGCAGCCCCAGGGAGAGCGATGGCCGTGGCGGCGGCGTCTCTAAAGGAGCCAACAGGACAAAAACCAGAAAAAAAAATTACAAAAACAGGAAAAAAAAAACCACAAACCAAGCCCAAACTGTGAATAGCTAGTGTTGCTCTCTGTACATCACTGTTGCTAAAGCCTGGCGCTTT
>NW_010123839.1:0-222 GCF_000699245.1 Pterocles gutturalis
TGAGGATTTGCGTTTGCGCCGTGCACCTCCCTTCGGGGGGGAAATAGGGGCTGGGGGTGCAGGGGAAGGGTTGGGAAGTCCTGGGGGGGGATAAGTCAGTAAAAAACAAGGATAAGAGGAGCTGGGCGAGAATCTGAGGAAAGGGAAGAGCGAGGAGGTGGCGGCGGCGGGGAGACAGGCTGCGCCGACCATCTGCTGCCGGTGCTTTTAATTGCTTGGGCT
>NW_010123840.1:0-4109 GCF_000699245.1 Pterocles gutturalis
AACCGACACACGAACTTCAGATCTCTCCGGTGCTGCCAGAGGACCGGGAACAAGCCTTTGGGATAATGATCTGGAGACAGGAGGAACCCAGCAAGCCCACGGGATGAGCATCCCGGAGCAGGACCCCAGGAAGCCCCGAGCTGGGGTCTGCCCCCTCTCCAGCCCCAGCCCCTCCGGTCCTGCTCACACTCCCCGTGTCTCTGATGCGATTTTGGCTGCAGCAGGATCCTCCCTTGAGCACCTTCCCAAGCTCAGTGCCTCTGGCCAGGCAGCGCTGGCTCTCCATACTCCGTGTTTCTCACTTTTCAGGTACAGGGAACAGCGGAGCTGCGTTCTGGCTCCTTTCAGCCACACACAGCTCCACCTCTACCAAACAGGGCAGGAAACCCTTCCTGCAAAGCCTCCGTGTTTCTGGACCCAGCAGCAAAGGCACAGCTTGCTTGCTGAGATCATGTTTATAAGGACCTCAGCTCCACTATTGATTACGATTTTTTAACAATTTTAAATCAATTAAAGAGGAACACCTGCGCGTAGCTAGGAGATAATGCTAAACGCTTCCCACGCAGCCAGAGCAAACCACGCTCCCTGGGAAGATGGATCTGAGTTGGAAAAAGAGCAAACACAGCGGGACGTGGGGGTTCACGGCACAGCTGAGCTCAGAGCTGGTGAGTGAGATTCACAGATCCGCGCCTCGCACTTCCACCGAACAACCAGAAAATCTCTGGGAGATGTGACCGCTGGCTACCAGCCCTGCAGGTGGAGAATTTACTTAATTTGAAGCAACAGCTAAAATGAGATTTATTGGAGAAAATTGTATCTATCATCAAAGCAAGTGTACTAAATGCTTAAAGGTCACTTTTTAAAGTAACTTCAAATAGAATACATATTATACAACTTGTGAAGGGCATTTTTACTTTAAAAGAGCACCTTTGGTTTCCTTTCAGATTTGTGAACAAATTTAGTGCTCCTAAACAGGGGTATCTGCAGAGCAGCCAGGTCACACGCGAGGTTCCCAGCAGCGCTGCTGCTGCACCTGTGTCCCGACAGGCAGCCGTCAGCCTGGTCCCTTGTCCTCTCCCGACACCTCTCATCCCTGCCCGTGCTGGTCCCCCCCAGGGCAGCGGTGCCCAGCCCGGCGGGCAGCCATCCCTCCAGCACCGTCAGCACCGAGCGGGACCAGGTTGGCTGGCGCCGGGCTGCAGAGCTTCTGGCTGGGTGCTGTGGGCATGGTTTGCACACAGGCACCATCAGAGATGCAGCCGCGGGCTGACGGCACAGGAGGGGTGCAGATCACCAGGGAGGGGGTACCCGCTGCCACCAGCACCGTTCTCCCTGGGCAGCATCACTGTCAGCTCCACCGCACTCACTGTGCTGCCAGGAGCGCGGGGACCACACGACTCTGCAATCGACCCACATTATTCTGGTTCCTTCTCCCATTCCTGTGTCGCGGCAAAACCCAAGGGGCTGTAAAAGACGCCACAACTGTCCCGTGAGCTGGGATCATCTCACAGCTCTGTGGGGGAGAATGTTTCCCTTCCTCAGTTTGCTGTTCTCTTTGCAGGTCATACAGGCTTCATTTTCCATCTCCCACCTGCTTGTTGCTCATTAGCTCCATGGGAAGACCTCCCTGTATCCGGTTTGCACGGCAGCTTAATTGCTACCGCCAACGTCACCGGCTGCAGCCCCGCGGCATCCGCAGCCTCTGCGGGAGTAACAAAGCGCTGCCTGCGGTGCACGTGCCCCTCCGCACAGCCGCCTGCCCGCGCCGCCCCTCACACAGGTTGCACACAGCGAGGGAAGGAGCAATGTCCTACCGATCTCATCTGAATTGGCAGAGACACGGTGAGAAAGGCAACGCCAGACGGCACGGCAAACAACGCCGCAGAGAACAGCTTCTGCCTCTGGGCACAGCCGCTGGAAAGCCAACCTCCGTCGAACGGGGAATCGGCCGTGAGCAGGAGGCAGGCGTGGGCGCTGCCCAGGAGCCCTGGGCACGCTGCAAACAGAGCCCGTCTCTGCAGATTGCAAAGGCAAATCAGCGATTCCAGTTCCACCCACAATCAGCACAAACAGGACCAACAGCCCAGGGATACGCCTTGGTCGTCCCTGGTACGTCACTGCGATCAGCATCCCACCTGGAACCTCTGGGAAACAACAGCGGACCCAGAACAAGACCTACAGCACAGAACCACAGAGCAATTAAAAGTCATGTTCACAACAGAGCCATTAGTGCTGATTCTCACACTCTTTACATAGGAGCGGCACGTAATAATCATTTCCAATTAAATTACACTTCTCCAAGGTGCATTAACCACTTTTATCCATCCGATTAATTGGACCCATCTCTGCTGTGTGGAGCAGTCACATCGCTCCAGAGGGAAAGCAGACAGTTAATAAGAACGTAGCTGGGGTACTAGCGCAGGAACACTGCTATCAAACACGTACGCTCACGTGCACGCTGGCTGCAAGCTGTCTGCTCAAACACAGGCGCGTGGCTCTACCCGCGCACACGCAGGCAAGCACACTTCACAGCCCAACGCACGTCTGCTCTCGGAAGGAATGAATTGCTGTAGGCTTGCACATTTTGCAGCATCCACGTCTCCAGAAGACGTGTCCTCCGAGTCCAGTACTACCATCCAATTTTCTTGGCTTCCTGGAACCTCACTCCCACCCCCCATAGCTCCCAGCCCGCTCTGCGGGGGATAACGAACGCCCACTGCCCGGGCTGGAGCCAGTGAAGCAGCATCCCATCATCCGCCCCGAGCACGGCAGCAGCCCGGCGCAGCTGGATGTGCAGCTGCTCTGCCCCGCTAATTGCTGCTGTGCGATGGGGAAGCTCGCCGCTGCCCGGGCTGCACACCGGCGCGCTCTGATCCTGCCGCCCCATTCCCCCCAG
Organism: Pterocles gutturalis; assembly: GCF_000699245.1. Taxonomy (NCBI): domain Eukaryota; kingdom Metazoa; phylum Chordata; class Aves; order Pterocliformes; family Pteroclidae; genus Pterocles; species Pterocles gutturalis. The sequence continues at coordinate 2,897 of NW_010123840.1, forward strand.
CCGTGGCGCTGCGGCTCTGCCGAAGGCGATGGCTCCGGTGAAGGAAATTGCACCGGGCCCAATTTGTGTGGGAAGAGCTGACCTGCTGCCGTGACCTGGGGGAAGGTGTATTTACTGGGGAGGGATGAATGTTTCCATGCAGATTCTTCAGGCGCTCAGCTCTTCAGATTCCTCTTGGCAGTAGATGCAGGGGTCTGTTCTAACCCAAACCATGCTGTGACTATGACTGCAACCGCCCTTACACACAGTCCTGGAAAAGGGCAAACAAAACCCTCCTGCCACCCAGGACAGCCCCTAACCTCTGCTGCACGTGCTCCGGGGCACCCCTGGGCTCTGCCTCTCGGGACACGGACGTTTGGTGTCCTGGCTGGTCCCCTGGACCCCAAAGCCAGGGAGCAGCCCCTGTGCCTGGGCCCCCCAAACGGCCAGGGGCAGCCTTCCCCCGCCTGGAGACCGCCCCGGTTGGTGCCGTTAACGGCACTTCCGGTACCCAAGCCTCTGGGCAGGATCCTCCTGAGGGCGAGGGGCAGCCAGCCAGGGTGTGCATCAGCCCAGGGCCGTCCCGCAGCTCCGTGGCTGCTCAGCTCACACCAGGAGAGTTACGTCTGTTGCACTGGTTTTGTGCAAGGCAAAGAGATATTTCTCCTAACCCGAGTTTAATTTCTGCACATAAATCCCTCTGAACCTAAACTTCCCCTTTATTTTACATGCTTAGATATTTCCTCGTGAGCTGCAGGTGAGATCCGTGTCCTGGCACGCACATAAAAGCCAACGCAGAAGGAATGTGTCCCGGCAATATACACAGAGTCCCCGGAGATAAATCTTTTCTTGCTGGGGAGGAAACTCTCAAGGCTGGTACACAAACCAGATGTCAATTTCTCTCAAAATATATACATTTCTGGACAAAAATAAACATGTAAACACCGGATGTGTTACTCCTGGGTTTTCTGTTCAGGAAGCAAGTTCACGGGTCACAGGAAACCTGCACACAACTTACAAACAGCTTATTGAAAACATAACATCCAACCCCGGGACTGTCACCCCCAGACACACACACAGCACACACCAGTGGTATCGCAGATGGAAAACACGCGTGCTGCCTCCGTTCTGATCTAGAGAAACTTGGCACAGTGGCCAAACCCAGGCAGGGCGGCGGCAGCGTGGGAGGGGGTGTGGTGTGGGGGCTGGCACAGGGCAGCGGGGTCCCCCCGGT